>NC_056725.1:1558728826-1559011326 GCF_019279795.1 Protopterus annectens
TAACGTAGAGAAGTAAATTATAGTATCATGTAAACACAAGTTTCTCTTCGAAGACATATGGAAGATTTACACAAGTTATATAAAAAGATGTAAACTTTTAATATTATTTAAGATTATTTTAGCTCTTAAGCAAATGCTTCCTGAAAGATCAGTGAAAGTTCTGAGAGAAAAATATATAAAATTACAGATACACTAACTTACATAGTAGAAGGCCATAAACCACGTTTGGGATACCCTTGAGCCATTTATGACTAAATTAATTGAACACTCATTAACACTTTCTCAAGGCACTCAGTACGGGTCTAAGACCAGAAATGAAGCAGTGCCTAGATAATCCTTAAGCCTTTACAATAATTTTTTTAGCAGAAAAGTCAGGTAATGTTAGATAACCTTCATTTAAATGTGGTTTGAGATGCAACTTGCACATTACTTAAGGGGTTTCTTGTGTCCTGTGATAACATTTTCAAAATTAAGTACATCCGCCATGAATTTAATTCATGACATTTAAACTATGCAGGGTACCAAAAGATGATTTAAGAAACTATGACACAAGCTAATACTAAATGTTACACCACAATGTATATTACTAATAAACAACAGGTAATTTTCCAGTGTGTGTGCCTAAATGATGTATATAAAACATTAAGACATTCTGCCATATGTGTAGAATGTATTTTGTGACTTGAAATGCTTAATTGTAAGATGTGCAAATTTCATTAAAAAAAGAAAGAAACATGACTGTGACCTTTACATATATTAGAAATATGTTTACCTCAGTAACTTCTGCACAGCTTAGCTTCATTTATCTTCATCTGATGATTACTTCAAACTAAAAAAGAGCTACCTAGTGTAATGTCATTAAACAGAATTTGTTTTCAAATACCATTTTCTTAGTATGCAGATAGGAGGCAGCTAACATTTTTTTCCTGAAGACACTAAGGTACATTAGTTAATGGCATATGTAACACCTACTTACACCAGGATCCTAAAACAATTTCTTTACAAAACAGATAATTATACTAACATTAAAATCTGCTAAAAACCACACATGTTCATATTATACAATGCAAACATTAATAAAGAGAGTTGTAGTTAGACTTTCACTTGATTAGTTTTATTTTGTATGTTTAAATAATGATGAGGGCTGACATGACTATGTTTTGTCAATTTAACTGTTCAGGCAAATGAAACACGAACATAGGCGGCAGAAGCTGTTCAAGACTGGTGGGGGGGGGGGGGTGAGATGGGCACTTAGTGATCTAAAAAGGGCAATTTTTTATAACTATTTAGTACCACAGCATAGGTTCACTTGGAGGATATTTTAAGCGTAGCCAATTTCCCTTTTGGTGCTTGAATTAACATTTCCTGATTGGTCTTAGCTATCCCATGGCTAATAATTATATATTAACCCTAGTGAGAATAACTGTGATCGTACCATAGATAATTTGAGGGGACACATGTAAGGGATGCAGCATTTAGGAACTGCCTCTATCCATTAGTGGCACTAGGGGCAATCCTGGAGTACATTTTCTATTACTCATCCTTAGACCCAAGTTGCATTTGGATATGGACAGGGATGAGCTTTGTTTTACTTGAATGGATAGTCTGTTCTGGAACAGTGGTAGCCTCTGTGATATATATCCATCTCTCCACAACATTCAATTTAAATACCTGGACTGAGTATTTCTGATGCCATCTGACCTGCTGACGTTCAGTAGGTCCAGCTGTATTAGGTCAGAGAATGCCTTGTATGCCAGACATGTTACCTCTAAGCACTCTGTAGGATACTGAGTATAGTAATAAATCTTTGAGGTGGTCCTTGCAAGACCTATTGTTTAGGACTTGTATCCTTTTAGTAAGGTATCTCTGAAGGTATTCCAATTGTTGCATGGGGCTGGACAGATACATGACATCGTGGACATTATACAAAATGAGAGCTTTGTAAAGGGGACAACAACATCTCTAGATCTAGTCACAATCAATTTGTTTATACGCTGAGCAATACGGAAAGTCTTTCTTATGACTCTGGGCACAAGTTGGTCAAAAGTTAGGTCACTGTACACACAAGTTCCCAAATGCCAAACAATTGGGTCAGTTCTCAGAGGGCATTGTCATGATTTTGACACCAGTTATTATTTGGGGCAAACCTTTCTGCGTGATGGTTAAGTCATTTAGGGATTCAATAACTGCTCCTAGCTTGCAGTCATCTCAAACTTAGCTGGCCAAAGCCCTGTGGTATTTCCTTTTACTTTTGAGATGTATGTGCCAAACAAAAAAAATCTCTGCACCGAACCCTGGGGGGACTCCATGGTGACTGGTCTCTTCCCCTATTTGGACCTCCTGCATCCTGTGAGCAAGTTGGCAATCCAGCTAGTGATGCAAGTGTTTGCTCCTACATTATTCATCTTTTGTACTTCACCTGAGAAGGGGATTGTGTCAAAAGGCTTGGCCAGGTCAAGGTAATGTGGTGTGAACTGTTTTACCTTCATCCACTGCTTTGGTAATAAGAGTAAAGCTTAGAGTTTTCCCATGATTTTGAGCCTTTCACACTTTCCTCTGGCCTGTTTTTAAACACATTTTAGGGCCATGCATACATGTATGCATTCTTTGATTCACCTTCCTGATTGTATTCAATTATATTCCTTGTATAATACAGGACCAGTTGTTAGAATGTGTTTTAAATTCGTACTTTTGAACAGTCTTCTAGTAAGCAATGAAAGTAAATGTATGAACCAATAATGACAAAACTACCCATTTCAGAAACTTTCAACCATAAAAGACCATTCAAACTTATGTCATTACAATCCACCAATATCAGTAAATATGCAAAATGTCTGCAGAAGTCAGTCATCTAAATAATTCCACATTAAAAGGATCTGTAACTAATGAAGAGGTTGTTGCTAGGAAACAACTTTATATTTCATTGTTTCATCTACAAATAAAGTGGCCATTGCCCTTGAAGAATAAATTGCTTATGTTACATTAAAAAAAGATAAGGTTGCAATAAGGAATGGATGGCAAACTGATACTAGCTAACTCCTGCAAAGGAGGACATTCACAGGACTGCAGCATCCACTCTCTTTAAAGTACAACACAGTACAGTATCAGCGATCCATCTGCATACTGTGGGAGTAGAACCCATAGCCTTCTGCATCAAAAGAAAGGTTACTACCTGTTCTGCTACTAACAATGCAAACAGACTTGAAATAAGCAGCACTAAACCTCTCTTCTCCTGAAGCTCTCAGCCCCTTGTAAGTTTTTTTATTTAACATTTGTTTACCAGGAAAGTCCAACTTGGAACAAAGCCAATTTTCAGCAGAGGCCCAGGGCGAAATGCTCCAGATGCATGTCTTTGTAACATGGGAGGAAACTGCAGCACCCAAAGGAAACCCACACAAACACAGGGAGGGCATAAAGAATCCAAATAGAAAGCACCCCACCCAAGAATCGAACCAGAGAACCTCTTACTGTCAGACAACAACACGACCAGTGCACCATCCACTTGACACAACTAAATTTGTCAATTTCACAGCAGAAGAAATCTGGAAAAAGCCAAAATTTATTTGGGGGGGGGCAAAACCAGGGACACATTTTAAATATGGCTTGTATAATATTAGAAAGTTGCTAAAATAGTGTTTTGTGTTACCATGTATTTACAGAAAAGATAGGAAGACTGATCTTAAAGCGTTATCATTATTTAGTGAATTCTGTTCTCACTGATCAGTCTAGATGGTTGACTGCCATTGACTCAACTCCCTGAATCAGATGTGGTGGTGTGGGTATAGAATGCAGGCTGCTATACCTAAGGTACTCCAGGGCCATCCTTGATATGGCTATAACACATAGGTTTAGGCACTCAGCATATGTACACTGGAACTTGTCAGCATAATTCCGTACATTTATCTTTTTCTTCATGACTCCATCACATGAAAGTATAATAAATATATCTACTGAAATACTACACATAAGAATTAGGTGGAAACATTTACATATAACACCAGAAGCTATCTAGTTTATCTGTCAACTCCTACACAGTCAAATATACACTGTCATCATGGAAACATATACAGATCAGTGACCATGCTAACAACTTGACATAAGTAAGGAACGAGTAAGCATTAAAGTATGTAAAGGTGTTGCATTTTGTGTATCAACTAGATGTCCCTATACATAAGACATGAAAATGAAGTCTAAGTGCTTTTCTGCACCCAGTTGAGTGGTTATCATACAACCTCCAACACCATCAACTTCCTTAATGCACTTAGAAGATGGATCTTTTTTGCTCTCTAGATTTCTAAAATGCCTCATATGTAGAGAAAGACTTTTTGTAGTTATGTAATGAAAGTATCTAAAACAATTTTAAATATAAAGAAATTGCCAAATGAGTTAAATGAAACAAGTATCTTTACACACATACGCGCGCGCACACACACACACACACACACACACACACACACACACACACACACACACACACACACACACACACACACACACACACACACACACACACACACACACACACACACACACACACACACACACACACACACACACACACACACCTTACGGAGCCCAGCAGCAGTTTCAGTATACCTTACTAAGCAAATGGAGCCTAGCAGTTTCAGCATACCTTACTAACATAACTTAAAACATAAATAAACAGCAGAACAGTTTCAGCATACCTTACTAAGCAAACGGAGCCCAGCAGCAGTTTCAGTATACCTTACTAAGCAAACCGAGCCCAGCAGTTTCAGCATACCTTACTAACATAACTTAAAACATAGATAAATAGCAGTGCTTCCTGTGGGTGGCTCTGGCAGCAATGATGTGATTCCCGTGCATGTTTGTGTTTAAAATTCATGCAATGCATCCATGAGTCTTCCACTGGATCCTAAAACAGGTCTTGCAGCTGTAGAAGTTGGGGGGTGCTCCCTCCCACTCGCTCTATGGTTCCAGCGGATATAAGCAATAATATGTCAATAAAATATTCTTGCTAGAAACTTTTGCTGCATTCTGTCCTGCATTTGGGTAATTGTATGCCTTTTTGCTGTACTGGTATCTGTTTTCTAGCCTTTTAACTGTAAAATGCTAAAAAAATAAGCTATATTTAACCACAAGAGTACTGGTACACAAAAGATTTGCATATAAGAATGGTTTAATTCCTTTTGGCACTCACTGGGAAACCATGTACTTTTCTAGCAAATTGCAGTGTATGCACAGTCTCAGTGAAGCACAAGGGTGAGTCAGCAAACTCAAAGAATGTGCCTCTACCTGTCTTTATAGTCAACTGTTGCAATTGTGATGCAAATCATGAACCCAAAAGAGAAAAGTATTTAGGTATTTGGTCAACAATGCCACACATTTTATTTTATTTTTTTCTTTTAGTTTATATTTGTTTACCAGGAAAAAGTCAGACTGGACACATGTCCACTTTCCGTGGAGGCCCCGGGAGAAAAGCTCAAAAAGATACAATACATAAGAAAAAATTTAGCACACAATACAGAAAAATTCAAAATACAGAAAGTAAGCGTAAAAAATTCAGACTCACAGAATCACAGTTCAAAACACACACACAATTTTTTACAGATAAAAACATGCAATGTAGTAACGATCTATAGCACATGGTAATTGTTACTGGCAACAGGTAATGGTTGCAGAGTATATACTAAATAGGTCCTAGTTCTATACAATAAATAACAACAGTAGTGACAATCGCTGAGGCATGATCAGAATAACAGTCTTACCAGGGAACTGGTATCACATAACTGTATCCTCATTGCAATGCATTGTTATGTATTAACCTGGGGAGTAACAGGACAAATGCAATAAGTGGAATCATTTAAAAAGGTTTTGCAAATAAAATAAGAGGCATTCTTTTAGGTTCATAGATTAGTAGTAGGCTAACTGCCCCTAGGGGCCATTTTAAGCCTAGCCAATTACCTCATGTGAGAGTCAAACCCTGCACCTTGTGTTTGTAAGGTAAACACCTTAACCATCATGCCAACCTTTCATCTAAAAAATAAACAGCCTCTGCAAGTCTTGAACACAGGACCCTGCACACCACAGCCAAAGAGATCTACCACTAAGTCATGTCAGATATATTATAAAAAAAAAAATTCAAAGAGACAAACTGATCAATTAGAAAGCTGTGATCCTACTTTTTATGTTGATCGCGTGTCAGTGCTTAATGAAACAGCCATTGCAGTAGATTTATGGACAAAGAATGAAGCATTTTGCACTGTTCTAATAAACAGAATACCTACAGAGCTCAAAGCTGACACAGGTTCAAAGTGCAATGTTATATTATCAGAAACATTTGCTAGAGTATGTGCTGGTGAGAAGCTTGATTTGGCAAAGTGTGTGAAGCTTGTTGCTTATGGTGGTGAAGAAATTCAAACTGAAGGTTCTGTAGTGCTTTCATGTTACTCTGCTGGGAACAGCTATGACTTGCAATTTTATGTGGTCAAACGGCACGTCCAGTCATTATTAGGCCTCAGAGAAAGTTTGAAAATGGGACTACTTTCATTTAATAAGGAAGTCCATCGTGTTAGCTTAAAAGACCACTGTTTTAATTTCACCCAGTCTATTTTTTTCTACCTATGTTGATATTTTCAAAGACAAATTAGGCAAACTACCAGTTGAGTATTCCATGAAGTTAGACCCTGAAGTCAGTCCAGTTGTCAGACCAGCCCTGAAAGTTCCAGTAGCTATGCAGAACAGAGTTAAGGCTGTGCTAGATAAAATAGTGCACAAAGGTGTAATTTGTCCAGTTGATGAACCAACTGAATGGGTATCGTCCATGGTGGTAGCTCATTAGAAAAGCTCAGATGATATCAGAATATGTATTGATCCATGAGATTTAAACAAAGCAGTGAAAAGACTTCATCATTGAATGTGTACAGTCAAAAAACTAGCTGCTCTCATGCCAAATGCCACTGTTTTTTCTGTCTTAGATGTAAAGAGTTAATTTTGGCAAATTTTCCTTCATTGAAAATCCTCATTTCTAACCACTTTCAGTACTCAGTTTGGCAGGTACAGATTTTTGAGAATGCCATTTGAGATAAATTCTGGCAGTGAAGTCTTCCAGCATGTAACGGAGCAAATTTTTTTCTGGGCATCTGTGTGCTATTATAGTAGATGATATTCTAGCAGGAGGTAATGGTGAAGATGAGGATGACAGAAACCTCAAGAAAGTTCTGGAAAGGGCACATGAAGTGAATCTTAAGCTGAATCTTCAGAAGTGCAAATTCAGGCTATGAGAAGTTACTTATATTGGTCAATTATTTACAAAAAACAAGTAGAGCCAGCAGACGTTGATCTGAAAATCCAATTTATTGTGAAAGGTTAAAAAACCTACACATTTATGTACAGACCGGTTTCGGTAGAAAAAACACAACCTTCTTCAGTGTGATATTTACAAGTTTAGGCTTACAATCCGATCCTTCTACGCAAACAGCAGCTATTGAGATGCCAGCTCCAGGCAATGCTCAAGCCCTACAACATTTTCTTCTCATGGTTAGCTAAAGTTTAATCCAGACTTGAGCCAACTTTCAGCATCACTCAGAGAGCTGACATGCAAAGATGTATCCTAGTCATGGTTAAAACAACACCAGAGAGCATTTTGATGTCCTGAAACAGAGAATTGCCAGTCCACCAACACCCAACTATGATTTTCACAAACCAGTTACTCTTTCTTGTGAAGCATCAAAATTTGGTCTTGGTGCAGTTATCTTTCAAGAGGGTAGACCAGAAGCCCATGCCTTCAGAACTCTAACCCAAATTGAAATGCACTATGTGTGGATAGAGAAAGAACTGTTGGCAATTGTATTTACATGTTCAAAGTTCCATAATTATATTTATGGTAGACCTATCCAGATTGAAACACATCACCAACCTCTAGTCATTATTTTGAGAAAGCCTCTGCATACAGCTCCAGCCAGATTGCAATGCATGATGCTCAAATTGCAAAAGTATAATTTCAGTCTTGTCTACACAAAAGGCAAACTTCTTTATCTTGCTGATACTTTATCCAGATCATCCAGAAATACCATTGAACAGCATGAAAATGAGAAACTTGATTTTGAAGGCAATGAAGTGAAAAATTTTTCTTCCACACATCTTGATGAGCTTAGAAGTCATACAGTCTCAGATCCAATACTTTAGAAGCTCAACTGCTTTATCAATTAAGCGTGGCCTTCAAAGCAATCTTATTTACTAGTAGAGGTGCAGCGTTATTTTACATACAGAGATGAGACTTTTCTGACAATGGTATCATCATGAAAGGTCCAAAAGTGATTGTTCCAAAATCCTTGCAACAAGAGTATATTACCATCTTGCATCGTGGCCACCCAGGAACTGATTCTACCAAAAGAAGGTCGACAGGATTACTATTTTGACCTTTTATGTCACAGGACATTGAGAGAGTATTTTCATCTTGTTCTGTATGTAATAGTACTAAGCCACATAGAAAAAAACACTTCAGCTAAACCAGATTCCTGAACTACCTTGGTCGACAGTATCTACAGACATTTTCAAATGGAATGGTCAACATTACTTGGTGTTAGTAGACTCTTATTTCAATTGGTTCTAGATTGACCTAGTTCCTAATCTAGCATCCAGTACTGTCATTAATAAGTTGAAGCATCCTTTTGCAGTCTATGCTAGTTCACACAAAATTATTTCTGACAATGGTACACAGTTTACAAGCCAGCAGTGCAAAATATTTGCTGAAGAGTGGGACTTTACTCATGTCACGAGTAGTCCTGAGTACCTGCAGTCAAATGGTTTGGCAGAACGTGCAGTTCAAAGTGCAAAACAATTATTAGAGAAGTTGAAACGAGACAATAATGATGTTCTCTTGAATCTCAGAAATGTTTCTCGTGATAAACATCTTGGTTCACCTTGCACGAGACTTCTGTCAAGACAAATCAGGACCACACTGCCAGTTAGAAATTCATTATTGGTTCCATGTGTCAAGAACAACAGATCAGTGAAAGCCAATCTGTTAAAGAAGCACCTATCCCAGAAGTCCTATTATAAGACCAGCAAACTGCTCAATCTGTTGCAAGTAGGGGAGATAGTGAGGATGCAGATGTCCAAAGGTTTTGATGGGATTGGTGTCATGAGAAGTATATGTCCAGAGCTGAGATCATACATTGTGGAATAACAAGCAGCAGATAGGCAGAATCAGAAACATTTAATCCTGGTGTCCGAGCCTGTATTGCAGTATCATACCTGTGAACAAGAATCTATATCTCAGAGTGAGGTATCCAGCACTCCAGTTCCAGAGGATGTTTTAGTAAATATCCATGTTCCTGAAAAGAATCCCAAAACTCCAGAAGCAAGCTGTTCACCAATGGCTGTCCCTGTTGCTAAACCCAATTCTGATTGCTACATCACTAGATCAGGTTGCATTTCCAGACCATGTTCCAGATACACGGCAACTTGGACATAAGGGCATGAATGCTATGTTTATTTCTTAGTGTCTATGATTTATTTTCAAATGTCCTTATATTGTGGGCAATTCATTAAAGAGGGAGGATGTAGATCAATATAGGTTCATAGGCTCATAGGTTGGTACTAGGCTATCAGCCCTAGGGCCTATACAAGCCTAGCCATAACAATTCCCTAGCTATTTCTTCCCACATTATTTACTTCCCTGGACCCCTCTCTAGCAGGGCGACTGACGTGATCCCCGGGGTGAATTTCCTTTCTCCCATCCAATCATCAAGGTTCATTCTGAAGAGGGCCAAAGAGGTACTCTGATTGACATGTATGGGCAATCTATTCCAGAGTCTGGGGAGTCTCTGGGTCAGGAACCTATCTCTCCAGCATATTTTGTTTATTGTGATGACAAGGTTTAGATCCCTGGATCATGTGGCTCTGAGGTATATGTATGTATACCTTTAAGAAGCTTTCTAGGGGCATGCACAAGTGTATAAATACTAAGCACATGTGAGCCTGACTGTCATTTTGTAGTAAGCTGTTGAGATGTAAGCATGTATGTCCGTGTAGTCTGTCAGTTAATCAGTTTGTTTATATTTTGTACTGCTGCTATCCATCCTGATGTGTTTCTGCATAATAAAGCATATAAATGAAGTACCCACCTGTTCTTCTTTAAAGGAAATAAGATGAGCAACAATCAGTAAAGAAAAAAAACAGAAAACCCTAATAGTACACAAAGATCAAGTTAACCATATTAGTGATACTGTTAGGGAAAATGTATGGTCTCTATGGCTAGGGTTAGGGACAGCAGCATGCTAAGGGTGTGGATTAGTTTACCACCTCACTCATGTATCCTAACACAGCTGCTGCCCTTAATTCTAGCCCTATACATTACCTTATCAAAACCCTTTCCCTAACAGTACCTCTAAACAAGACAGTTAATGACACATATACACACTACATATATACCACAACAATACATACCACTAAAACTAACACATTTTATGCCTTAACTTTAACCCTAGTCCATAAAAGTTCTCACACACTACAAAACACACACACACACACACACACACACACACACACACACACACACACACACACACACACAGAAGCACAACTACAGCTATTCCCTTAACTAATCCTTATTCTGTGTGTTTATAAATAAAAAGTAAAAATGTGACAGAGACAGAACATGTAGTAAAAACTGCAAGAAATGCTAAACTAACCTAGAGTTTTCACTGCGTAATACCTTAAACCTCCTACAGTACAGACTGATGGGATATATGCAAATGACCCATCAAAAACATACCATTGTTTCAACTACATGGCTTCTGAATATCCATGACTTTTAAGTGTTTCACTTTTTAAGTCTTTATGGGTAAATTCAGGCAAATAAAGCCAAACGCCACTAGCTGTAAACATGCCATGTTTCAGCCTTTTTCTTACGTTCTCAATACAGCATAAGTGAATTGCTTGACTATACTTTAGAAATATAAAGCTTAAAACCAAGCCTAATGTCCATAAACATGAAGGTGCCTGCACAATATTCCAGATAACATCCAAACCAAAGGGTGAAAAGATTCCACAGACAAACCATTCAGTAAAAACTTCAAGAAAGATCCAGGCAAGATAGAGTCTTCATCGTATAATACCTTAAAATTCCTGTAAAAGAGGCCCATCATGGGATATGTGCAAGTGACCCTTTAAGGACATACCAGAGTTTCAGAACTTAAGAATACCTATGACTTTTTAATTTATACTTTTTAAGTCTTTATGAGTACATTTAAGACAATAAAGCCAAACCCCATTAGCTTTAGACATGCATGTACACACACATATGCATACATACATATTATAATGCTGCACAATCATGCAAACTCTTTGTATACTTCGGATATCTTAACTAACTTTAATTAATGTGAAAAAAGTATGTGCAATAAGCTACTTCTAAAAAAATGTGGTTGCTTTCCTTATTTTATTCATTTTTATGAGATTCTGTCTTTATTTCAAATATTTTGGGTAGTTATTCAAATATTTTTTCAATATGTCACAGTTTCAGGCATTTCATTTACTTAGAAATTTGTTTAGAGCATTCTGTGTGCTTTGTTTTATATTTTGTGAATAAGAAATCATTTAAGTAAGCTTTGATACCCAAACTACGTTTCTGGCCTGTTTTTGCGAGTTATATGTGCAGTAGGGATGATCCATTCCTCTATATTCCTCCACCTTTAACTGAGTGCCTTCTCGGTCTGGAATCTGGATTTTTGGATCCCATTCTGAAATTCCCATTAAAGATGGACAGGTGGGGTAGTTTGTTTATATGCTTTATTACACAGAAACATAACAGGATGGATAGCAGTAGTACAAAATATAAATTAACTGATTAACTGACAGACTACACAGACATACATGCTTACATCTCAACAGCTTACTACAAAATGGCAGTCAGGCTCACATGTGCTCACTATTTATATACTTGTGCAAGCCGCTAGAAAGCTTCTTAAAGGTATACATGCATATTGATCTACACTGATCATAAAAGGAAAGTGTTTATTCTCATTGTAAAACTTTTTAGTATTTTTATAGGTTTTAACATGCAAAAGTAGATATATTGTATGCTGATGTTTCTGCACATTGACCTATGATAACACACACACACACACACACACACACACACACACACACACACACACACACACACACACACACACACACACACATATTATACAGATTAATATGCGTGTGTGCTTTAACTGCAGTCCTGGCTGCTTGCAAACCACAGTTGTACAGCTGGGTGCTCCATGAGTTATACTATTACACTAAATGTAATGCAGTATAAATGCATCTGGCAGCTCATATGGGCTGTCACTCAAACTCATTGGTGAGCTTAGGCAAGGTGTGTTAGCGAGTCCACTGGCAGCTGAAAAGGCAGGTCATTGGTTCTGCTTACGAAAGGACTGACCCCTGCCCTCACCAGAAGTCTGAGCAGGAGAACTGTCTGATCTAGGCCTAAAGAACCTTGAGCCCTGCCCCTACCACGTGTAGATGTACCCCTAGACTGGGAAGCAAAAGCAGGATATGTCCACCCCTTAGCAGGCGAATTTCTACTAAACATTGGAGGCTGCACCTGCAAAAATCTTTAACAGTCTGCATAGACTTAGCTTTGTCCTCCATTTTCTTTAAAACTGCTTCCACAGGCGGTCCAAACAACACATCAGACTGTAAAGGAGCATCCAAAATCCTGGTCTTAACATGCTCAGCTAAATTCTGATCCTTCAACCAGGCATGTCTGAAGAACAGAACTAGTAGCAGCCACCCTCGAGGAGGCCTGACAGCATCAAAACCACACTGCAAAGAATGCTTACCCACTTGTTCAGACACATGAACCAAATCCAGCAATTCTTTACACTCAATACCTTCCGCCAAAGCATCCACCTTAGATTTCAATTGTGAAAGGAGATAATTCTGATATTTCAGCATATGAAATTGACAATTCAACCCTCATGGCTAGAGTGGAAGAAGTATACTTTCTTACCCCACCTATCCAAAGCCCTTGCCTCTTTATCAGAGGGTACAGGATTTTTAACCACAGAAGCTTTAACACCTTTAGGCCCCTGAGAAACAGTTTCTGGGTCCGCCCTGGACTCTTAAACAAATACTTATGAGCGGCACCCTATAATACCTATCAGGCTTAACAGGAGCAGGAGGCAAGGAATCAGGGTTCAGAGAAGCCTCTGCAAAACATCCTCCACCACATTCAACACAGGAGGAATAGCTAAGGGCCTATGCTGGGGCAAAACAAGAATTCCCTAAGCCTTTTCTGGAATCAGAGTAATCTTGGCCTTCCCATTTAAAGTGCTCCCTCATGGAGTGAAGAGTCTCTGAAAATGAAAAATCCTCAGGAGGAGAAGCTGAAGGAGTGGAATCATCCACATCAGAATCAGAATAAGTAGGAAACTCTGCAAGTCTTCCACAGAAGACTCTGAAGCCTGTGAACACTGTTCAAAACTATCAAACTCCTGTTCCACCCTAGGCCTCTTATCAGGTGGGGCATAGAACCTCTAATCAGAGTAATCAAATCTTCTGCCATTTTAAGCATATGTTTCTTAGGCACAGAGCCCGAAATGCTAGGAGAAGCCCCACAGAAGCTGAACTTGGCCTTCCTCTAAAAGAAGCTTTGGCAACAGAAGGAGAGGCCCTAACTACCTTGGGAAGAGAGGGAAGAACAGTTACCTGAGAAGCCCCTCAGCCTGGCCTACCTCCTGAGAGGGCACATCCTGTAACAGTAAAGTATCTGCCTGAGACTCCATAGAGACTCCTGGCAAAACCTCTGGCTCCCTGAGCCTTCTAAAGAACCGGCGTCCGGGACTGCCGGTTCCTCACCCTAGACTTCACTGTTTTGTCCTTGCGCTTCTTAGATGAAGCGGCCGGAGCATCCGACGGCATATAATTGCAACGCTTCCCATACACTAAGCTTGCACAATCAAGCCTCCTCTTTATAGTGCCCTTGTTAAATCTAGCACAAGAGCGGCAACCAACAAGCCGTGCTCAGGCCCTAAACAAGGTATACACAATGTATGATAATCCCTATGCGGTATCTGCTTCCCACAAGAAATACAGTTATTCACTTTATCTGAGATCCGGTTAAATACTGTGGCAAGAAAAAACCTAAATGTTCCCCATCGGGGTTACTAAGCCAACTCTGTATTCGGTCTGAAACTCCGGTTTCGAAAATCTCAGAACGGCAACCTGGACTTGCAAAACTGCTTGTGCATCGGACCATGCGGCAAAAGACTGAGGGGAATGGACCCTGGCTACAGAGTTAGAACTTAAGAATTTTTTTTTTTTTTTTGGGGGGAATAAAGCCAAACCCCATTAGCTTTAGACATGCATGTACACACACATATGCATACATACATATTATAATGCTGCACAATCATGCAAACTCTTTGTATACTTCGGATATCTTAACTAACTTTAATTAATGTGAAAAAAGTATGTGCAATAAGGTACTTCTAAAAAAAATGTGGTTGCTTTCCTTATTTTATTCATTTTTATGAGATTCTGTCTTTATTTCAAATATTTTGGGTAGTTATTCAAATATTTTTTCAATATGTCACAGTTTCAGGCATTTCATTTACTTAGAAATTTGTTTAGAGCATTCTGAGTGCTTTGTTTTATATTTTGTGAATAAGAAATCATTTAAGTAAGCTTTGATACCCAAAATACATTTCTGGCCTGTTTTTGCGAGTTATATGTGCAGTAGGGATGATCCATTCCTCTATATTCCTCCACCTTTAACTGAGTGCCTTCTCGGTCTGGAATCTGGATTTTTGGATCCCATTCTGAAATTCCCATTAAAGACGGACAGGTGGGGTAGTTTGTTTATATGCTTTATTACACAGAAACATATCAGGATGGATAGCAGTAGTACAAAATATAAATTAACTGATTAACTGACAGACTACACAGACATACATGCTTACATCTCAACAGCTTACTACAAAATGGCAGTCAGGCTCACATGTGCTCACTATTTATACACTTGTGCAAGCCGCTAGAAAGCTTCTTAAAGGTATACTTACATATTGATCTACACTGATCATAAAAGGAAAGTGTTTATTCTCATTGTAAAACTTTTTAGTATTTTTATAGGTTTTAACATGCAAAAGTAGATATATTGTATGCTGATGTTTCTGCACATTGACCTATGATAACACACACACACACACACACACACACACACACACACACACACACACACACACACACACACACACACACACACACATATTATACAGATTAATATGCGTGTGTGCTTTAACTGCAGTCCTGGCTGCTTGCAAACCACAGTTGTACAGCTGGGTGCTCCATGAGTTATACTATTACACTAAATGTAATGCAGTATAAATGCATCTGGCAGCTCATATGGGCTGTCACTCAAACTCATTGGTGAGCTTAGGCAAGGTGTGTTAGCTGTGGGTAGCCGAGGTGAGTGAGGCAACCATGGGGAGGCAGTAGAGCTACTGTTCAAATACTTTGCCAAGTTAAAGCAATGTAAGTATCATAGCCATGGGGAGGGAGTGGAGCTACTGTTCAAACACTTTGCCAAGTTAAAGCAATGTAAGTATCATAGCCATGGGGAGGGACTGGAGCTACTGTTCAAATACTTTGCCAAGTTAAAGCAAGGTAAGTATCATAGCCATGGGGAGTGAGTGGGGCTACTGTTCAAATACTTTGCCAAGTTAAAGCAATGTAAGTATCATAGCCATGGGGAGGGAGTGGAGCTACTGTTCAAACAGTTTGCCAAGTTAAAGCAATGTAAGTATCATAGCCATGGGGAGGGACTGGAGCTACTGTTCAAATACTTTGCCAAGTTAAAGCAAGGTAAGTATCATAGCCATGGGGAGTGAGTGGGGCTACTGTTCAAATACTTTGCCAAGTTAAAGCAATGTAAGTATCATAGCCATGTGGAGGGAGTGGGTGTGAGTCAAAGTTTTGCTAATAGGTTTGGAGGAATTAGGGTTTGGGAACAACTGAGAATTGTAATGTTAGTGGCAGGAACATGGGTTTGATATTAGGGTTAGGGAGCAGGGTTTGGGATTTAGTTTAGGGAGCATCTCTATTTCTCTGAAATGAAACTGCCATTTTACTGATACTTAAGTCATCATTCTGAAAATCTGTTGCAACCTTTAGATTATTCTTTCATGGAAAAAATGTTGAAGCTGATTGATGCTACATTGGAGTTTCTTGAGGTGCTGGCAAAAGTATTGATTGAAGAATTTCCGTGTTTTGAATTTTACATGCTTCATATTTTTCCTTCATATTTCAAAACTGGAACATTTTATGTTACAGGATCTTGGTTCTTCAGCTTGATAAATTACACTTGCTTGTGTATGACTCTTGTATGGGTAAGTGAAAAGTATAATCCAAGGCAGCGAAGAGCAGCAAGAAACAGCGATGAAGCCAAAGGTAATCTCCACAAAAAGTTTATTCAAACACACAACATAAATTTCTCCAAGTCCTTCTCTCAAACACACGACATAAATTTCTCCAAATCCTTCTCTCAAGCGCTTTCGCTCAGTGCAATACTGAGCTTTATCAAGATAAAAATGCAGGGCAGAACAACCTTATCTGTAAGTCTCTTAATGAGATCATGTGCTTCGTTAATTAAAACCAGTCAAGTTACAATTAAAATTAATTGACCAATTTAAAATTAAAGAGCAAGATGTTGTATGAAATACATAAAATCCTAAATAAAATACCTTTTGTTAAATATGTTGTAGTAAAAAAATGTGTTATTTAAAAGATATGTCATTTGAAAATCACAAAGCATTCGTGTATAAATAAATAAATATTGTTATATGTTAATGTCCCATGAAACCACATTTGTAGTGATTGATTCTTATAACACTGTTTAGTGTGCAATAAATATTACAATGGGGTACCACGAATAAATGATGTGAGTAATAAATAGTAATAGATAAAAATCAAATGTTAAAAATACAAGAATTAAAAATTAAAATAATAATCAAGTATTAAGTGTTCAAACATTGTTGCATAGATTATATTCCCTATACTCAGAATAAATATAAATATAAAATACAAATAATTTGATGCAAATAAGTAATGTTGATAATCTCTTACTAAATGCTGTATGCTATAACTTAGCTCTTCTTAGTTTTAAAACACTACTTAAATTTGTGTAGTCATTTAACCCTGGCCATTTACTCTTGTATGGGTAGTATAGTCACTATGACATTGTACTTTTTCTCCTTCCTTTACTTTTTTCTTTCTTTGTTATAATAATACTTCCGTTTGTATGATTCTCCTTTAGCAGAGTTATCACATTAAATTGATTTATGAGCATTAGCTGTATCTAGCTCAGAGGCAACTTACATTGGTCCATTACTAAGTACTTCAGTAATACTCTTATTATGAGAAGGTGGTAAATTATATGTAAGTGTTGAGAGATGATCTGACTGTGATGAGCTGCCCTGGTTTTTTCATTACCTGTTTTAAATGTTTGCATGATCCTCTCTACTTGCGTATTGATTTGTGCATAGTGTGGACTTTATGCAGTATTTTTTGATTTGTCAAAATCTTCAAAAATATTAGCTCTTTGACCTGTGGACCATTACCTGGCATATCTTTCTTAGATAACTCATGTATAGAAGAAGCAGACTATGACACTTAACACACTGGGGAATGCAGTGTCTTGAAGATGCACATCAGGGTATTTGGTGTAATAACCCACATGCAGAAGGCAGGAATTCTCTTCATACCAGAAATAAACCAGCCCCTACTCTGTTCCATGGAAGACCTGCTATTTTATGGGAAATTAATTCCAATGAGGATTCTGTTTACAAAAAAATAATGCACATGTCCCATTTCTGGATTAATGTTGGCAGATCAGAAAGCTGTGTGTTATATCTCCATATTAGGTGCTAGAATGCTTTTCTTAATACTGACACTGTACTGCAGTAAAGTAAGGGGAGGGCTGGCTTTTTTGTATGGTTCCAGTTCATACCCATAAATCCTTGTGGTGTCCAGATCTTTTCTGCATCTGGTTTCTTTAACAGAGTGCCAGTATTAGAAAGAACAAGAGTTTATTAATACAGTTACTGTAAGACTGTTAATCTAGGCTATCCTGCAGTGCAGAAATTAATCAGTGCTTGATATGTATTATTCATATTTTTATAGTTGTTTTCATATTTTCATAACCAAAGACCTACATGCTACTGGGGGTGTGGTGTGAAATATTAACGTGGGAGACAGAAAAATCCATTGGTAGTGTCCATGTATATTATACTATACAGGAGATACAGCTAGTTATTTATTAATTATTAAAATAAACAATATTTCCATATATACGTTATACTTCAAAAACCAAGTGACTTACAAATTATTGCATGACATCGGGTCACACCTTTTGTGTTGTTGAAGAAAACTGTCTTTGATATTTGCACTGTAAGTTGTATATCTTGAGAGATATTCAGTGTTATTAAGTATTGCTAATTATACAATTGAGCATGTTTTTTATATTTTGTAACTATCTCAATAAAAGTGCACTCTGTGGAGAATTTTGTTGCTATTATATGAAAATGTATGTCTCGTTAAATGGATACTAGCAATATATAGGTTCATAGGTAAGTACTAGGCAACCTTCCATTGTAAGGCCATTTTAAGCCTAACCAATTTCTCTTTTTGTGTTTGAATTAACATATCTCATTTGGTTATAGATTGGCCTTACCCACCCTATGGTTGATAACTATATGTTATTCCTAATGAGAATAACTCGGGATCCATGCATGGGATAAAGCATTTAGGAGCTGCCTCTGTCCATTAGTAGTACAGGGGGTCAATCCTGGTGTAAATTTTCTATTTCTTATCCATAGATCTATGCTGCATTTGAATATGAACAGGTATGAAGTTTGTTTTATGTGCCTGTTCCTTAGCAGTGGTATCCTCTGTGAGATATACTTGTGCCTCTAAAACATTCTGTTGATATTGCAGAAGAGTTTTAGATCCCTAGACCAAGTACTTCTGATGCCATTTGACTTGCTGATGTGCAGTAAATCTACCAGTACTAGGTCATAGAATGCCTTGTATGCCAGACACAGGTTAGCTCTTAGCAGTCTGTGGATACTGAGTATAATGACAGGGCTTTTAGTCAGTCCATTAGGACATGTTGTTTAGGCCTTGTGTCCTTTTAGTAAGGTACCTCTGTGGACGAACCAGTTGTTGCATGTGTCTGGAGATATACATGTCAAAGGGGGCATTATATTCAATGAATGGCCTAATGAAGCCTGAGTAAAGGGGTACAATAACAACCCTAGATCTAGACACAGTCCCTTTGTTTATAAGCGCTGTGCAACTTAGAAGGTCTTTCTTATAACAATGGACACATGTTGGTCAAACATTAGGTCATTGTCCATAATATGTTCCCAAATCCCAAACTGGGTCAACTTTTAGGCATGGAATGTCAATGTGGTAGTTCCCTGGGACAGATGACTTCTCAAAGGATACACTAATGCATTTTTTGGCATTTATAGTCCACAGTTTTGCAACAGTTATTTATTTATTTATTTGGGACAAACAGCAGGATGGCTAAGTCATTTGATGATTCAATGACTACTTTTAGCTTGCCTTCATCTGCAAACTTAGTCAGACAGAGCTTTTTGGTATTGACTTTTACATCAGAAAAGTAGATGCCAAATAGGAGAGGTCCCAGCACAGAACCCTGGGGGACTCCACTGGTGATTGGTCTGTTTGTGTAGTTAACGTTCCCTATTTTGATTTCCTGTGTCTGATCTTTGAGCCAGTTGGAATTCCAGTGGATGACATAGAAGTTCATTCCCAGTTTATTTAGCTTTTCTACTATTCCTGATTGGGGTACCATGTCAAAAGCTTTGGCCAGGCTGAGGTGTGCTGTTGTAGTGTTACATATGTCTACATACAGACAGAGTTGTTTGTGTGTAAGATGTATAGTTTCCAAGACATGACAATTTCCTTGAGAAAGTTTAGCAAAAAATATAAGTCTGAGTTTGTGTGAATTATTACTATACTGTAGTATTTAAGGAAATAATATGAATGCACTGACTATTATAACTGTAAAGAATACTTGTTAACCATAACCTTGCTATTTTTACAGTTTTAATAGCTTTTATTCTTCACAAATTATTTACATTTGTTTAACTTATGCTTTTAAGCTGATTTTTCAGAAAATTCTCTGGATTGCAAGTATGTCTGTAGGCTGCTAGAGGTGTGACATTCCAAACCACATAGGTGTTAATGAGTTAAGATGTTAAACTGAGAGCCGATCTACCTGACATGGTGTTAGTTCAAGTGGATGCAAAGTATCACATGCCACTTACTGTAAAGTGTAGGGCAATTGTGTCCTGCTGTTCTGGTCAAATTCCCCTAGTCAGTATACATACCACCTCAGGTCTTCCATGAAAACATGCCACTAGCCTTGCCGGATTAACTTGGCCAACAAAACATAAATAAAAAAAAAATGCATTGTTGCCACATGCCATACAACTGAAACTTCTGTAAGGAAGTGCAAAGGAAAGCAATGGGGCATTACAGTATAAGCTGCTTTGCAATTCCTTACAGAAGTTTCACCTGTACCGTGCATGGCAACCACACACATTATTGGATAAGTTTAGCATTTAGACATCAAAAGCTGCCAGAAGATAACATTATCCCCTAATCTCACTCTTTAACTCAAGAGAAGTATGTCATAATGCCATTATGACAAACCTTCTCATTCTAATCTTCTTTTGTCACTGTTCCTTTCCTCACAAAAAAATCTTTAGATTTCAGACAACTCAGACAACTCAATAGCCGTCAGTAACCACCTGCCTTCAATGGCTGCTAAAATGTATTGAGTTACTTCCAAGCTGTATTCCAACATAGCTGATGAATGATACAGTGTAATTGGCAGTTTACCTTACTCTACATATCTTGAAATCCCGGAGGACACATAAAATCTGTATGTGTGTGTGTGTGTGTGTGTGTGTGTGTGTGTGTGTGTGTGTGTGTGTGTGTGTGTGTGTGTGTGTGTGTGTGTGTGCGTGTGTGCGTGTGTGCGTGTGTGTGTGTGTGTGTGTGTGTGTCTGCCAGGGATCACTCAATCTCACTCTTCTCCTCTCACTCTTACTGTGTGAGTGTGTGTTTTTGTGTGTGTGTATGTGTGTGTGTGTGTGTGTGTGTGTGTGTGTGTGTGTGTGTGTGTGGCTGTCAGGGATTGCTCACTCGCTGTCATTCTTCACTGTCAGTGTGTTTGTGTGTGTGTGTGTGTGTGTGTGTGTGCGTGTGCGTGTGCGTCTGTGTGTGTGTGTGTGTGTGTGTGTGTGTGTGTGTGTGTGTGTGTGTGTGTGTGTGTGTGTGTGTGTGTGTGTGCGTTTGAAAAGCTGAAGTAAAAATATGGATGTCAAACTTCGCCTTTAAGGGTAAAGACTGTAGTTTGTCTAAGTCTTTCTTGCAGTTTTTACTGTCACTATTAAAAAAAAAATTGTTAAAGTTTTGTTTGCCATTGTAATTATTTAAGATTTCTGATCTATTTTTGCAAGCAGTTTTTTACTTTTTGCTTTGACCACTGAAGTTGAATATTCATTCTAGTTTCAAACTAATGAAACAATTCCTGTGCAGGAATGGGTACCTGACAAATCTTCGAACGCTCAAAATTTCGAACGTTACATGGTCGAGACCAAACGTTCGAAATTTTGAATGTTCAAAGATAGGCTTTCAACGGCGCCGTATGGTACAAATAGGGAGAATTTCCCATTTTCTGCACTGAAGTGCGGTCTCAGAGTTGGTACATTTAAGTGTGTGTGTGTGGGGGGGAGGGGGGTGCAGGGGGGCTTGTCCCCCTGCCTATGCTGTTAAAGTGTTTTTTTCTTTTTTTACTTTTTTTTTATTTGATGTTCGAACATCCAAATGTCAAACATTTGGTCTCGACCATGTAATGTTCTACATTTTGGATGTTCGAACATTTAACATAGACCTGCAGGAATTCAGCATATAATCTAATATTTCCAATAGTATTAAAACTATTTGCCTCTAGATGCAATCAGTCCTTCACAAATACTCAGTCAGCAATTGATTGATAAGAGATTTGCCAAAGGTTTTGATTTTATTATGGATCAGCAGATTATTTATTTATTTTATTTTTATTTGCAGTTTGTTTGCCAGGATAGTCCAATTGGGCCCCAAGGAACCTGTTTTCAATGGATTTTGGGGAGAAAAGCTCCAGAAAAATACAAATACATAGTACACATTGCACATTTACATTACAGATTATCTCATAGGAATACAAAATAAATATAATAAGAAAAGGTTAACAATGATAGAATACATCAGTATAGTTTGTAAAACAGCAATAAAAACACTTTTTACACAAAAGTAGCAGCATAGGGTAACTGTTAAGTAGTTGGTCAAATAGTTCAATAGAGCTGTGGAATTATAGTAGGCAGTGATGGCGTATTTAGTTGTAAGAGAGTAGGAAGTGGTATTAGAAGGATTAGGTAGGATGGGAGCATTTTTTACTATATTATATTATATTATATTATATTATATTATATTATATTATACTAGATATGATGTAGTATGAAGGGAACTGTCTTGGTAACATCCATACTTGTTTGGTAACATCCATACTTTTCTAACAATCGGTTCACTGGTTAGTTACATAGCTATGAAGGGTAACTAAATGCTGTAGTTAATGAGAATGACAATTCAGTATATATTGTGAATAGTGCTGAGCTTGGATGGAAAGTTATGTAATGTGGCTGAAATGGTGAGAACTATAAGTATATACATTTTAAAAGAATTGTGTCGCTGTTTGCTGCAAGTATAGGAAGCAGACTAGATGCTGAGGTGACACACAGATATTGATGGGGCTTCCACACCCTTGATGCATTAAAGTGCATGAAAGTTGAATAGCAATAATAAACATACATATGGTTTTCCTGAGGTATAAACTTATTGTTTAATTGGTACATAATTAAATAGTAGTAGTTAACTGACTGGGTTTACTGCTAAATATTGACTGGGTCTGGTAGAGAGGTGTTTGCTTCTGCTTCTTATAGTGTGGGGTGACCCATATAGGATACATGAAGGAAGATGTGAGCTGTAGTAACAGGAGTACTATAGTTTAATTTGCTGACTTAAAGAATTTTGATTGTAGTTGAATGTATGTGAATGGGTAAAACTTTTGATACGAGGTCGTTTTTAATAAAAAACTCCTTAGGTTGTCATAATTTTGCATGTTTATTAAACAGCGGCCAGTAACATCATGTTGTAGGTAAAGGATTGTACTTGGACTGGCTGGGTTTGAGATGACTATGTATTATTAAGTAAACAGGATTTTATTGCACCGACCAGAGCAAGGAGATGGCTGAAGGCACTAATGATATAATTGAACTGGACTGTACGCCCAGAAACAATGAAGTGGAAATGGAGCACACCACAGTAAGATTTTTTACTATGCTTGAGGGTCAGTCAAACCCTCTATTATGTGCTAGTGATACTGACTGTGCCTCTTCTAATGTCCCTGTGGATATTGCTGCCTTAAAGACTAAAATTCGGCTTGTTGAAAGCAGCATGTTTAAATTAAGAAGAATGCAGTACCAACATTTTCATTTAGATGTTTGTCTGCAAGAGAAAATAGTTCCAAGAGGACTGAGGGTTTTGTTAATGCCTGCAGCTAAGTGAATGGCAAATGGTTAATTTAGAGTGTAGCTGCAAGTACATGCAGCTGCTTATTAAATATGCACAAACCGAGATTAATGAACTTTTTTTGTCAGATAAAAGACTTATACAATGTTCTGTTGCATGATTTTGATAATGACATAGTTGACAAGTATATTACAGAGGTCATTGATTCCGTTACAGCATATGAACATAGACTGTGTTGTATCAAGCAGAAGAAGTTATGCAGAGACAGAGCAGATTTTGCGCAAGGCAATGTTTTTGTGTGACCGAGAACTGCGCAAGATGATGTTAGTACTGTTCCTGTTGTTAGGAATCAATCTGCACCATTGAGCAGAAATGCTGCTCCTCATGTGAGTGAGGTTTGTGATCCAGGAAGTGAAGTATCGTTGCAGCCGGCAAGCATTGAATCAGCTGACATGCCGACTGCATCTGCAGGAGCGAGGAGGCGTACTTTTCAGGTTACAGAGCAGGTGCATCAGTCTAATACTCCTGATAATGTTTCCGGGAGTATGGTGAAAATCATTACAGGCTCAGTGTCAGCATCCATAAATTCTGTTCATACTACAGGCCCTTTTTTACAGGGGCAATGGAAGTTTCCCTTACCCATCAAGACGGTGGTGAGGGACACAGACAGGTCTCGTTCTCGGGGGAGAGCGAGAATGAAGAGGAAGCCAGAAGATGAGGCTATGGGTACACCAACTATCAAGAAGTTCCTGAACAAGGTATGAACAAACTTATTTGGAACTTGTCCAGCCATGTATTAACTGCTGCCGAGATCAGAGTATTATCTAAAGGATTAACATTTATCCCCACTCAGAAGCAAGACTTCGCAGATGCAATTATTGACTTTAAATTGTTTATTAGAAATGTTTTATTGAAATTGTGTTTTAAAAAGAGTGAAAATAGTGAAAGTTATAATGAGACTGTTTAGCAAGACTATTACATTTATACCTAACCCTCATCCTTTAGTTACAGCTTTTGAGAAATTGTGTTTGGATAATTTTTACAGGATGTATAGTTCTGGCAATAACAGAACATATGGTAAGTCTAATATGTCTATGGATAAATTTCAAGCTTTAAATGGCCTACAAAACAACTGTCTTTTAACTATTAGACCCGCTGATAAGGGTGGGCCCATAGTAGTTTTTGATACTGAGGTATATAATAAAGCGATGGAAGGTATGTTGGGTGATAAAAGCTTTTATACAAATTATTACTGTAGCACAAGTTGATGCCATGATTAAAGAAGTTAATAGCACTTTTGTAATGCTCTTAGATGGTTGTATTATTGACAGAGAGCGGTATAATTATCTGACAGTGAGGGAAGCATTGATACCTGTCATTCAAGGCCTGCCCAAAATACACAAAGATCCCTCGAACCCACCATTTCGACCCAAACTAGCAGGGAGGAACTGGTGTACAGAGCCAGCCTCCATTTATGTGGAGAAGCAGTTGAGGATAGTATTGAATACATGCCCTAATATCTTGGGTTAAGGATAGTATTGAATACATGCCCTAATAACTTACGTGACACGCAACACTTTTTAAATGATTTGTATTACTTTCAGATGTTGTATGGAAAAAGGCCAGTGTTGCATTTAGTGACACTTGATGTCACTTCTTTATTCACTGTCATCCCAAATGAGGAGGGTTTATCCAGCACTAAGCAATTTTTGTCACAACACACACAGACCTGGGCAGCATCAAGATAAGATTGATATGTCAATTATTGGAGTGTATTTTGAATAATAATGTCTTTTTATTTAATGGGCATTATTACTAGCAAAGACATGACATAGCTATGGGCGCTTCATGCCAATGTCATGATGAATGTCTGGGAACAAAGGTTTATATGTGAGGGACCATTTAAAGCACAGGTCATATTCTATCGTAGGTTTGTGGATGACCTCTTCCTCATCTGGGATGGTACTGAATCTATGCTACATGATTTTATTAATTATTTGAATAAGACTACTTATTTGAGGTTTTCATGTAATATATCCACTTCTTTTGTGGATTTCTTAGATGTCAGAGTAATCTGTGATACTGATGGACATATTTATACAGAATTACATAAGAAGCCATGCCATTGCAATCATCTGTCATATAAAGAAAGTATGCATCCACCACATGTCTTCAGAAGTGTGATCAGGAGTCAGATTTTCAGGGCTTCTAGATTAAGAATGAGAGAATCTGACTTTAACATACAGACTGGACTACTGAAAGATGTATTAGTATCAAGGGAATACAAGCATCATGAGATCAATGAAAACATTGAACAGGTAGTCAGGCTGAGAGATGCTAGAGCCAGGCCTTATTTTGGAGAGAAGTATGAGAAGAAAACTTGAAAAGAATTGGGTAGGAATAGTGGACTGAAAGTCTGTCTGTCCTACTCCAGAGACGTCAGACTTTACAAGGAAGTTATAGAGAAACATTGGAGAGTTTTGACTACAGATAGTGATATCACTGACATAGCTGATGTAAGACCATCATTCGTTTATAAAAATATGTGTTCTCTTAAGAGACGGTTAAGCTACCCCAAACAGAACCAGTGTAGTGTACATGGGGGGTGTATCTCAGCGTGTGGACATTGTCAAGCTTGTAAATATATAGTTAGTAGTGGGGTGTTTAGTCACCCCGATCAGAGTAGAATTTATAGGTTCAGTGTTCAAGCCTCATGCAATACTTTCCATGTTGTCTATTTGGCACACTGTATAATAATAATGTTTTTAATATTTTTTTATGTTGTTGCTTATAGTGCTTGTCTCTTTAATTTACAAATGATGTGATACGTGTGACTTATTTTGATGGTATTTAAGGAGGGGTTCTGTTATTGTAATTAACATCTGATGAAGTAGTGATACTATGAAAGTGCTTATGTCCTTATTTTTTGTGAATTAAAGACGGGTTCATCTACAAGCCTTGCTGTCATGTCTGGGTCCACCTGCTGTTTTTTGTATGTGTTAAACAGGATTTGTATTCAACTACAATAACTGGAATGCTCAGTTTATTGGTCAGAAGTGGGTTACAAATGATACCTTGACACGTGGATTAAAGAAACTGGTATTTTAAATGACTTACATTAAAAATTTGTTATGGGTAGCTCAAGTTAGGTAGAAGTTGTTAAGTAACACTTTTAATACAAGCAGTTGTTACATCACAGCCAGAAACTGTGGATGGGGTTAGAGTGACTGGGCTAAGATAGTTGGACCAGCAGGAAGTTGTCTTAGGATTACCTGTTAGGTACTGGGTGCTTGTTATCTGAGATACAGTGGCAGAGCCATAAGCTCTAGGGCTGGTGATGTAGTTCCGTATAAGGACAATGGCAGAGCTACAAGCTGTATTGCTGATGATGTAGTTACATGTAACTACAGTGGCAGAGCCACATGCTCTAGGGCTGATGATGTAGTTCCATATAAGGACAGTGGCAGAGCTACAAGCTTTAGTGCTGACGATGTAGTTACATGTAAGTACAGTGGCAGAGCCTCAAGCTCTAGGGCTGATGATGTAGTTATACATAAGTACAGTGGCAGAGCCACAAATTCTAGTGCTGATGATGTAGTTACATGCAAATCCAGTGGCAGAGCCACAAGCTGTAATGCTGATTATGTAGTTACATGTAAGTCCAGTGGCAGAGCTACAAGCTGTAGGGCTGATGATGTAGTTACATGTAAGTACAGTGGCAGAGCCACAAGCTCTAGGGCTGATGATGTAGTTATATATAAGGACATGTAGTTATATATAAGGACAGTGGCAGAGCCACAAGCTCTAGTACTGATGATATAGTTACATGTAAGTACAGTGGCAGAGCCACACCACAAGCTCTAGGGCTGATGATGTAGTTAAATATAAGTACAGTGGCAGAGCCACAAGTTCTAGTGCTGATGATGTAGTTACATGCAAGTCCAGTGGCAGAGTCACAAGCTGTAATGCTGATGATGTAGTTACATGGTAAGTCCAGTGGCAGAGCTACAAGCTGTAGTGCTGATGATGTAGTTACATGTAATTACAGTGGCAGAGCCACAAGCTCTAGGGCTGATGATGTAGTTACATGTAAGTACAGTGGCAGAGCCACACCACAAGCTCAAGGGCTGATGATGTAGTTTCATATAAGGACAGTGGCAGAGCTACAAGCTGTAGTGCTGATTATGTAGTTACATGTAAGTCCAGTGGCAGAGCTACAAGCTGTAGTGCTGATGATATAGTTACATGTAAGTACAGTGGCCGAGCCACAAGCTCTAGGGCTGATGATGTGGTTATATATAAGGACAGTGGCAGAGCCACAAGCTCTAGGGCTGATGATGTAGTTATATATAAGTACAGTGACAGAGCCACAAGTTCTAGCGCTGATGATGTAGTTACATGCAAGTCTAGTGGCAGTGCCACAAGCTGTAATGCTGATGATGTAGTTACATGTAAGTCCAGTGGCAGAGCTACAAGCTGTAGTGCTGATGATGTAGTTACATATAAGTATGTATTCTTTTTAACAAGCTTTCTCTCAATAGATATATATTAATATATTTGTACGTGTGTGTGTGCGTGTGTGTGTGTGTGTGTGTGTGTGTGCGCATTTATGCACGCACACCTACATATATCTGTAGGTGTGAGTGTATGTATTGTGAATGTGTGAGGTGGATAGTTAGATATAGCACTAATAGTTTTGAAAATGTCTGAAAACTGCCATGTATGAGACTACTGTATATATAAGGTTTCTAGTCTCTTCTATGATGTATGATGTCAAATTAGGATGTCAACTGAAGAAGATGGTTTTTAATTACATGAAACTATATAGTGAATATTATCTATGTTATTAATGAATACTTTTTTTAAGAAGCAGAGACTGTATAAACCAATTGCAGCTCTTTGCATTATACTGTGTTTAGAACACGTTGATTTTACCGACCGTGGCATACAACTGGCACCCTATTACGGCTCATACAACCAGCATTTGAATAACCTTTATAAGTGCATGATGAAAATTTTATTTATTTTCTAGGGTGAATCAAAATAAAATTATTATTCTAGAACACGTGACGTATGCACTGAAATTCATGGCTATTTTTGATATACTGATATTACATGTTGATTATGTGAATATTCCATATAAACTTTCAGTACTATTTTAAACATATCACACCACAATATCAAAATCTTAGTCAAATATTGTAAATAATAAGGTAGTTTAGAATAGCACACAAAGTACTAAATTATGGTAAATAGAATTTAGACCTTTGCTGGCTACACAATAAATGAACAGATGCATGTCTAGTATTCTTAAACTTTTTGACAGCCATTCCAGTGAATCACCATCAAATTTATGGTTTTAACACCCAGCGGTTGAAATCAGAACCATGATGTGTCATGCTAATTTGTGATTGCAGCACTGATAATAAATCCAATATTCAACTTCACTTGACATGAAAAGACTAAGGGTGGTATTTATAGCCCTGCCCTTCGATGGTGGATAGTGGTATTCCACGAACAATGGAGCTATGTGGATTTGTTAGATGTAGTCATCGTATGTGAACCACACTGACAACAGAAACATGGAGGTGTTTAGGTAAACATGCCTATGGCAAAACCATAAAATACTTAAGGCATAAGTGTTGGGGGAGAGTTACTCCAAGGACAAGGCGCCTTACACATTGGCGTATTACTCTGACTCATAGAGATAAATGTAAAAGGGTCTCATCTGCATATGAAACACCTAAAGGACCCTGAACCTTAACGAGTAATGTGTTGCAGCACCATGGATAAGTGGATTTATATGGAGCTCAGATTAGGTGAAAATATATGATTTTGCTGTTATTTGAGTGCTTGTGCATACATGAATAAACATGAAATGGATTGCTGGGGGAAATACTTAATTTTGCTGTTATTTGAGTGTTTTCCATATGCCGACAAACTACTGAAGGGTTTGCTGAGAGAAATACTTCATTCTGATGTCAATTAAGCGGTTATTCATACATGGACAAGGCACTGAAGGGATTGCTGAGGGAAATTCTTAATTTGGTTTCAGTTGAGTGCTTCTGCATATATGGACAAACCTACTAAAGGGATCACTTGTGGATATAATTCATTTTCTGCTATGTGTTTGTGCATGCATGCATGGAGAAACTACTGAAGGGATCACTGGGGGAAATAATTTTGTGTTACGCAAGTGCTTGTGCAAACATGTTTCATGGATTGCAAACACACAGCAATGTGTTTAAGTACAGATACGCATATAGCGCATGTACTGGACTATGAATCACAAGAACACTTCATTAGCATATGCCACTTTACACAATTTCTCATTTACATTTCATTACACTTAATTTGCTTACACTCATTCGTGGGCATCACACAGTACCATAAATGGCCTCTATGAATCGTTAGCTAGCTATGCTAATTCAAACACATTACCAATAACCCCACCACGTTCATACGACTATGAATACCACTCTAAGCTACTGCAGACATCTAACATGCATCCATTAGTCAGTTTTTAAGTATTCTAAAATGTATATATTCCATGAAATAGTATTTCAAAGATTAATACCACTGAGGATAATAACACAGATAACTAACAGGTAATACATGGCTCAGCTACAAAATTTAAAATTATAAAAAAATGACATTTGTAAAGCAAACACCTTTTATATGAGGTGCATGCATTTCTTTCACAGATAATCTTCAATTATTTATTCCGGGGGGGGGGGGGGGGGGGTAGTAGTCACTGCATTACTGACTACATTTATGATTACCCTAACTCATTACAGCATGGCTACAACTGCAATTATGACAACTTTTGTAATAATAAATAACTGCTGCTTCATTTTATTGTGACCTTTTTAACAGCTGCCAGATCTATCTATAAGCAAGCTTACTGCTCTTGGACTTCTGGCAGTTACTTTATATAAGTCAATATCACTTTCTAACACTTTTATTCCCTGGGCACTATGCACAAATTTATTTTCTGTCCACCTTTATAATCACTAAGACTCTCTGTGCATATTGTTTAAATTTCTTTATGCTGCTTCATGAAATGCACAACATTTCTCTGAAATAATTTTTGTGATGAACTCAGTTTAATAAGGCAGCACCCAAGGCAAACGTTGCAAATGCAATTATCTCTCTCTCACAGCTGAGCTGTTTTCGTTCACAGAATTATTTTATTATGCAAATATATAAATCTCATTTTCATCTGAGAGATCACCTACAAGATTAAAATGGATCTTAAGTTAGTTTTGTTTTCTACTGATGCAATTACATTCACATCAGCTTCAAAAATTATTTCAGAGTAAAAGCTTCTATAAAGTATTAGTAACTGGAATGTACATTTGTTTCCCTTGATGTTTTTCTCAATAGAAATTACACTAAATATAGATGTGCATAGGACAATGACAAAGTTAGATTTCACTCATTATTTTTACTGAAGAACAGCAGATTAAAAAAGTCAAGTCAGACATTCCCACCGGACCTAAGCTATTTTTTATTGTTATTATTATTATTATTATTTTTTTCTTGGAATCTATGTTATAGTGGCAGATGGTTATGTTAAAATGACAATGCTCCTTTGGGCATGCAAATTTCTAAGTCATATGTAATGAAAGAAGAAATGCAAGGTACTGAATATTCTGCACCTGTGCAGGAGCCTAGAAACCACACAGAACAAAAGGCTCAACCTTCTACTTATGAGGCATCTTGAGTCTCTAAATATTATACCTTATAATATTACCTCAGATAGGGAGGTCATGTCTGACAACATGCAAGCCAGTAGGATTCTGTTTGTGTAGCAGAAACCCTGAACCTGATGGCACCAATAATAAAAGTGGCTTATCAGCTAAATAAACATCAGCTTAATACACATGTAGCTACAAACTATAGAATCTTGTTGCTATCTGAAAAAGGCAAACACAGTGGTATGTTAAAAGTCTAAAAAGGAATCCAGGTCTTGAATATTATCTCTTACATGGGTGAAAATATTACACACTTTAGCTTGCAGTAGTAGAAAGGGAACATTACTAAAGCTTTCATTTCAGAAGCATTTTAAGAGGGGTCTAGTAATCACTGAACTCGTTAGTGGAGTAAATAAGAGATGGCTGTGCATCAGTTCCCATGCAGATTTTACCAGCTACACTTATTTGCTTTATAGGATTTTATTAATGAACAGAAAAACAAGAATGCTACCTGTCTCTTTGCAGAAAGACTGAAAAAACAAAAGTGCAATTAACAAGAAAGTAATAAGTTTGCAAACTATAAACAAAATCAGAAAAAAACTCACAGAGCAGACTTTTCTGGCACCTCGCAAAATTAAATCTTGACACCAGCTGTGTATCATACCAAGATAAAACCCTGACTGCATCACAGGGGACCTGAGTTGATTAGTATCATAGGCATCTGTAAGAGATGGCCCAGGAGGATGGGAGTGAAAGTCTGCTGCTGGCTCACCCAGCTGGGGATGGGGAAGAGGTGTTGGGGGTCTCTGCAGTGACATTTAGTGGGAACACTACGTTATCTGCTCAGTGGAATTATAAGCTGGCCAGACATACAGTACTGTAGTGCAACTGCACTAAATAGTCAAAGGAAAATTGTGTGCCTAGTAATACTTCCACTAAGGGGTAGCATTTCTGGGCTTGGAGAAGCTGCTGAAGGAGGAGGAAGACCACCATCAGGACCAGCAAGCTGACCTGCTACCTATCCCTCAGCTGTCACTGGGGAATGAAAAACTGTTGGGAGTTCTCATAGGTTCATAAATATATGCTAATGATCACCAGGGCCTTTATAAGCCTAGCTGCACAACCCAACCCAGATGTGTCCCTGTGTATCATGGGTGTTTATTTGGAGTAGGTATGTTAGTTAGGAAGTTTCTAGAAGTTATGTGGGGGTGGGGGGAATGTTTAGCTGGTCATTAGTGTCTGCCTCTGTCTATCACAGACATGGAGGTGAGACCCAGGGTGAATTTCCTATTTCCCATCCATTGGTCAAGGTTAAGCTTAAATAGGGTTAGGGTTGAACTCTGCTTTGCATGGATGAGAAGTCTGTTCCACAGCACAAGAATCCACTGAGACATATGTGTCACTCCAGCATGTCTTATTTATGTAACAAACAAAATTTAAATCCTTGGATCTATTGGTACTGATGCTGTTCACTTTGTAGATATGCAAAAGGTCCATCAGAGCTATATCTGGCAATGGCTTGTATGTCAGGCATAGATCGTTTTGCAGTAACTTGTAGGTGACAGAGTATAGAGATGGGGCTTTAAGGTGATCCATACAGGACAATGTGTTTATAACCTGGATTCTCCAGGTAAGGATCCTTTGTGGACATTCCAACTGTTGCATAAGTCTGACCAGGAACATGCTGAAGAGGTACTATACTCAATGGTGGGTCTCATCACGGCAGAATATAGTGGAACTATGACTTCCTTGGACCTGGATGCCATATCCTTACTTATAAGTTAGGCAACATGGAATGATTTTCTTACTACCTTGGCCACATGTTGGCCCAAGGCCAGACTGCTGTCTACATATGTTCCCAGATCCCTGACTACCAGGTCAACCTTAGGGATGTCTTATTGACAGAGCAATTAGCCTGGGTGGCAGTTTTCCCAAAAAGCACTATAATGTTTTTATTGACATTGAGTTTTAATCCATGATTTTGGCACCAATCATTAGTCTGTGTTAGACCTTTTTGTAAGATGTTTGATGTCATAGGAAGACTCGATGATAGTGCCCAATTTGTAGTCATCTACAAACGTACCTCTGAGAAGTAGATGTCAAATAGGAGTGATCCCCAGCATGGAACCCTGAGGTATCCTGCAGTCTCTTAGTGGAGGTGGTTTCACCAGTCCTGACATCCTGGGTCCTTTCTGTGAACTAGCTGACAAACAAATGAGTTATGTAGGAGATTATGCCCAGCTTGGTGAGTTTATTAACTATACATGTGCTAGGTATTTTATCACATGCCTTGGCCGGGTCCAAGTATGCACCATTTTCCCATCATCCATTGCCTTGGTGGCATGACGTTCCCTTAACAAAGCCAAACTGGGTTTAGTCCACTGTTTGAAGGTTGCCTATGTCTTTGTTGATCATTTTCATGTAAATTTGTTCCATTTGCATATTAGACTAGTCAGACAAATAGATCTGTAGTTTCCAGGGTCAGTTGATGGTCCAGTCTTGGGATGTGGGATAACCACTACAGTCCTCCAGTCTCATGGTACGCAGCCAGTTTTGAGGCTATAGTTACAAAGTGACTCAAGTGGTCCTGATAGGAAATGTTACAAGCTATTTAGGAGGCATTCCAGGATATTGCTGGGGCCCACTGAGGATGTGTTTTTGGCCTTAGTGAGCACCACTAGGACCTCCTCCCTGTTAATAGTTGGGGGGGGGTTATGTTACTAGGTCTTTCATGGGTGGAAACAGAGTGGGAGTAGGGAGTGAAGTCTGAGCTGAATTTGTCAGCCAGCAAATTCACTATGTCACTCAGCTCAGTGAAGGGGGCATCATTGACCACCAGTTTGGCAAACTGATGTGTGCTGCCTTTGAGGTTTTGGACATAGCTGTTCATAGGTTCATTGGCATACCTCTCAACTGGCCAGATTTTTATAGAATATTCACATTTTTGCCCCATAAAATTTTTGGTTTTCTGGATTTTTGTGGCAAAACAGTAAGGACTGAATTCATTAAATAATGACAGACATTTGAGTTTCAGACTTCATATCCTTCAGAAAATGCATAGTAACACAAGACCTTTCATTCTAGCAATGTTCTAAGTTTATAAGAGCAATATTTAAAATGTCTTCCTATTTTTGGGGCTTTGTCCCCCCATTAATTTTGACTTTGTCTAGATGTTTGTCTTAAGAAGTTGAGAGCTATGTTCATAGGAGACTACTGGTGTAATGGCTAGAGTCCTTACAAGCCTAGCCAGTTTTACCCAGATTTTACTCAATTTTCTATCCCTAGGAGAAAGATAACAAGGGTCAGCAAGCAAGGTTTTGACATTTTTACAGACTTCCTCTGTCCATAAGGGGCATAGGTTCATAGGTTGTTACTAGGCTATTGGCCCCAGGGCCTATACAAGCCTAGCCATAACAATTCCCTGGCTATTTCTTCCCACAATATTTATTTCCCTGGACCCCTGTCTAGCATGCCGACTGACGTGATCCCCGGGATGAATTAGGTGCTACCCCAGGACTGAATTTGAGATTTCCCATCCAGTAGTCCAGACTGAACTTGAAGATGACCTGGAAGGGCTCTGCTTCATATGAATAGGAACCCTATTCCAGAGGAGAGGCAATCTCTGGGATACATATTTGTCTCTTCAGCATGATATATTCAAGTCAGAGAGCATGCAGTTAATTTGGCGATATGCAACATTTCCATCAGGATTAGGTCAGAGACTGCCATGTAGGTAAGATGCAGGTCACCCCTCAGTAATTGGTAGGAAACTGAATACAGTGTTAGGGCTTTTAATTGGTCTGCATAAGACATGTTGGTTATACTCTGTATTTTTCTGGTGAGAAACCTCTGAGGACACTCCAACTGTTGCAACTGCCTGGTGAAGTATATGCCAAATGGTGCATTGTACTTGATTACTGGTCTGATAAGGGCCAAGTACAGTGGTACTATGGCATCCTTAGATCTGGATGCCATGTCCTTACTTACAAGCTGAGCCACATAAAAGGATTTTGTCACCACCATGTACACATGGTAGTCAAAGTTCAGATTACTATCTATCTGAGTGCCCAGACCTCTCACCATTGGGTCCATTGTTAGAGGGGTGCTATCAATGTTGTAATTTGCAGTAGTATTTGATTTCTCAAATGATAGTTTTATGCAGTTCTTTGCATTTAATATGAGGACATGGCTCTGACACCAGTCATTAGTTTGTGTGAGACCACTCTGTAGGATACCAACATTGTTTGGGGAGTCGGTGATTGCCTCCAACTTGCAGTCCTCAGCAAACGTGGTCAGCCAAAGGCCATCTACATTTGCCTTGACATCTGAGAAGTATATCCCAAACAACACTGAGCTCTGTGGTACTTGGCCTCTAGCTGGATTTGGATTCCACCACTCTAACAACATGTGCCCCATCCATGAGCCATTTGGTATTCATCTAGTGATGTAGAGGTTTAAGGCTAATTCTGTCAGTTTATTTATAATACCCGAGTGGGGTATGTGTCAAATGCCTTAGCCAGGTTAAGGTAGATGATATGCACTATGTTACCCTCATCCATGTCCTTATTTATCTTCTCAAAGAAGTCCATCAAACTGAGCAGTCAGGACTTGCCCTTGATGGAGCCAAACTGGCTTGGGTTTAGAGTGTGATGATTTCCTGTGTTGCTGTTAATCAGGTCCATGATTATCCTTTCCATAGCCTTGCATATGAGGCTAGTCAGACTTAAAAGTTAGTAGTTTCCTGGGTCAACTGATGGCCCCCTTGTGCAAAGAGATGACTGTTGCTGTCCTCCACTCTACTGGGAAAGGTAGAGATCTGAGTGGGTCTGCCAGGCCATGTTTCAAGCTATTTAAGAGGTACCCTGGATTCCATCAGGGCCTATTGATGCCATGTTTCTAGCTTTACAGAGCACAGTGACTACCTGTTCTTTTGTAATAAAAGGCAAAGGAACAATAGGGGATATTTCATGTGGAGTGACTGGAGGTGGTGAGAATGTCAAATATGAGCTGAATTTATCGATCAGCAGCTTTGCTATTTCTTCTGGCTGAGTATAGGTAGTGCCATCTACAGCCAACTCAGGACATTGTTAAGTATTTCTCTTAATATTATAGACATAACTAAAAAAATGCCTTGTGGTTATCCTTTGCTTGGGAGACTATTTTTGTCTCATATTTAGCTTTTGAAGACCTGACTAATTCCATAATTTGCTTGTTGAGACTAATGAGGGATTTTTTTTCTCCGTTGTGCTTCCTCCCACTTACTTATATACAGGAATTTCTTCCTTCTGTTGTATAGTCTATTTATGTCAGGGGTCCACCAGGTTGGCTTTTTTCCTGGCTAGATCTGGATTTAGTTCGGTCAGGTACTGCCATTTCTATGCATTTGTTTAAGTGGTTGTACAGGGCATTTATGTATACTTCTGCATAGGCTTCCATGTTTTGAGAGTTGGGGAAGGGATAAAAGTACTTTTGCTATCACTTAATGTAAGGTAATTTGCCTTGGAAAAATTCTTTAGGGTTTTAGGGTTTGATGAGTGTTCTACCATTACATTTATTTCAAAGGAGACCAATTTATGATCCAATCTTACCAATGAGGACATTATGCCTGGTGGGTGCAATGTTCCCCCGTGTTTCTGGGTACTATGTGAAGGATATTTGAGCCCCTTGTGGAAGTACAGACTAGCTGTTCCACAAAGTTCAGGAATCTCTGCGCCTGCATGTTAGTGGTCACATTTTTTTCCCAGTTTATGGATGGGTAGTTAAAATCATCCATGAGTAGTGTGTTGGGCTGAATGGTAAGTCTAGCAACTTCAGGTATGCAGAGTGGTTTCCATGGCTCATGGTTGGGGACCAATAGATAGCGATGATACAGTGGGGGACTTTACCTATGGTTGGCTGAACATGGACTAGTTCAACTGAGTAAGCTTGTTTGACCAATCTAGAGGTGTGATTGTTTTTTATTAAATGGAAACATCTCCTCCTTTCATTTTTTCCTATGTAGAGGGTGGTATGAATGTGTGATATGCATTGTAGCCTTCTACTGCTGGGGTGCTTTCTGCAGATTTGAGCCAAGTCTCTGTAACTGCACAGATGTCAGCATTCTCCAGGGTGAGGAGAACTTCAGGAGATGGCAGTTTCTTTATAAGCCTCCTAGCACTGATCAGCAGTAGTACCGTCAGCTTGGAACTGGAAGAATTTGTTATGTTGGTAGGTCTGTTGATTTGGCACTGACTAAAAAAGGCACTATGGGGGTGGCAAATGCCTTGGCCAATATTCAAAAGCGTAATGGCAACAGGGGCAGACCATCTCTGGCAAAGCAGCATGGTCTGTCAATCATGCCATCCCAGGCTGACAGATACTGGAACCGCTTGGCATGACACCAGTAGCTAAGCCAATTACTTATGTCAATCATTTTCTGTTTGTACTGTGGTATCTTTCTTGGTGAGGGTAGAATTCAATGCAAGTCTCATACCAGTCTGTGACACACATTCAGAGGTCCATCATGTCTCTCTTCATATGTCCAGGGAGGTACGTCTCAGGTCATTCTCACCCGCATGGACTATGACCGAGTCACAATGGTACTTGTGGTTGAGTGACCTGAGTGTTTGCATGATCTAGCAAATCCTGGCCCCAGACAGGCAACTGACTGTAACCCTCTGTTTATCCAACCTGGGGTGTCCATGTGTCTCACAATGGAGTCTTCTATGACCAAGATGTTTAAATGTGCAGTGCTTCACCTTACAAGCTTGCTTGTGGAGACACTGTAATGTGTACTTTTGTATGTAGTTCTTGGTAATGACTTGCTTTTGTTTGTATGTGCTTTCTGGGGGCAGCATATAGGAGGCCTCTGAGGTTTTGGTAAGTCACTTAAGTTACTTGTGAGTACCTCTGCATATGTGGGTTTATGTGTCGAGACCTTATTTAGTGAGGGAAATGATGTACGTGCGCTGACAACCTGTTTGTCATTTGATTCGTCAGTATGTGAAAGTTTTCTCAATTTTCAGTGTAACTACATCACTCACATACTGTGCTTGTTTCAGGATTAGGTGGTTGCTAGTATACATGAGACAATTGTTACATTGCCTCAGGATGCTCATGTCCACCAGGCTGGCCACAGAGATAGCAGAAAGTGCCTATCCATGGTTCCAAGTTGTTTACCATGGGTTTAACCAGGGAGAAGTGTGAGTAGATATAACTGGACTGGGATAGCACACAGATGAGGAATGGATCTGTGTGCTATACTCAATGTGAACTGCAGCTACTGAATAAGGAAATGCTGTGCTGTGTGCAACTCAGATGCTCCTAGAGCAGCAGGGGGACTTGGGAAGGTTGCAGAGATAGTTATTCAATGAGAAATTTTAACCTGATAGCTTTTGCATCTATACAGGATACTGCTAACCGTTGCTGTGTGGAGAGCAGCCTAGCACAAATACTAGGCTTATATAGAATCAGAACAACAAGTTTTACAGCAGCAAGGCTTACAGACCAATCAGGAAAACACACAATAAGCTATCAGCCAGCAGCCCCCAACTCAGATAGGTTTGCTACAGTACATTTCTGCAACAAAAATGCGGTCAGAAAACCCCTTTAATGTAAAAATGCTGGTTTTAGAGTTCAAGTGGAGGAAAACTACACAATCTAGATACTACTGTCCTGTAAATCTAGCAGACACAATATAATTAGGTACTACAGCAGCAGCACTAGAAATAGTTCAGATTTGAAACTCTATTAAGGTGCAAGAAATGTAACAATTAATACAGGAGTCTTATGAAATACAGTAAAGATAATCAGTAGAAGTACAAAATGATACTTATTTTTGTTATTTTAGCAGTGGATGGCTTTAGATGAAGCAAATTCTCTGTAACTTTCAGGGGAAGTAGACAAACAAAGAACAGCTCTGAGGAATTGTGCACAAATACTGGACTTATATAGAATCAGAAAAAAAAAGTTTCACAACAGCAAGGCCTACAGACCAATCAGGAAAACATACAATAAGCTTTCAGCCAGCAGCCTCCAACGCAGATAGGCCTTGTGTTTGTCTTTAGCCTGTGAGGCTATCTTGACTTAGTAATTGGCATTGTTGAACTTAATTAGGCCTCTTCATTTCCTGTTTAATTTAATTAGAGAGCTCCTATCATGATGGGAGTTCCACTGAATGATTTTAGCCACAATTTTTCCCTTTTGTTATATACCATATTAAGGATAGGATTCTATTAGTGTGGTTTGTTTTTAGAGTTTTTTTGGTTTACTTCTAATATGTACAGCAGCTTCTATACAGCCAGTTACATGGCTGTACAGGGTCTCTAAGATCAATTCCGCATAGGCTGCTGTGAACTTGTATATGGGGTATGGGGGTAGGGGGCACTGAATTTTGACAAGCTATCACTTAATAGGATGTAGTTTGCTTTAGAATAGTTCCTAACTGTTACAGGGTTTGATGAGGTTACCGACTTGATTTTTATTTCAAGGGAGACATGTTTGTGGTCTGACCTCACCAGTCAGTATGTGACACTGGAGGATACAGCAATCTGCTATACTGGTTAGTACCAGGTCCTGTATGTTTGAAGCTCTGGATGGAGTTTGCACTATCTGGTCAAGGATATTTATGTTAATAAAGTCCAGGAATCATTATGCCTATGAGTATGAGGCAATGTATTTTCCCAGTCTTTAGAGGGGTAGTTAGAATCTCCCATGAACAGTGCATTTGGTTTAATGGTGAATGTATCGAGTAAGTTTAGGTAAGAGCAATGAGTTTCTAGGGACATTCAGGGTAATCTATGTATTGCTAAGATATGGTATGGGGATTTGTCTATGGTGATTTGCATGTAGATAAATTGCAGGACATCATGATATTCAACCAGATTAGAGTTATGCTTGCTGCTAATACAGACTGTGAAAATTAGAGTTATGCTTGCTGCTAATACAGACTAAGACACCTCGCCTTTTGTCCCAGTTTGTGCAGCTAAGAACTGTAGCTGGTTCACTCAGTGCTCTGGGATGGTACTATGAACCAGCGCACCACCCCCTCAAAAACAACTTCAGTTTAATAAGATTTAAGTGATTGGCTTATCATAGTCAGATCTCTGTCCCCTGCCCCCCCCCCCCGCAGGTTTTCTACTAAAGATGTTGTTATTCTTCTTTCTGCTTTTCTCAGTTAGGGGTTGCCACAGCGGAACTCCAGTCCGCTAATGACTGGCAGTAGATTCTTACGGTGCCGAGGTGCCACCTCAACTCCCAACCTTCAACGAAGGCACACCTATTTACGCATGTCTTTCAAACGCCATTCGACTGTGGGGAGGACATGCAGATTCCACACAGAAGGCGCTCCAGCCGAGAACTGAATGGGAGAACCTCATGACATTCTTATATTATCTGAAAAAGTTTTGACAACTTGCAGTTGTGCTTCCAGTTCCTCATCTGATGAGCTATACAGTTTTAAATCATCGACAAAGAGAGGATGAGAAGTCTTTACACTTTGTTGTTTTCTAGGAGCCAAATTATAGCCATGGCCTAAGCTGTTAAGCAGACTGCTTAATGGGTTAAGGGAAAGGCAGAATAGCAGAGGTGACAGAGAGTCACCCTGGAATATCCCCCTTTGAATTTGTATCCCTGGGATAATAATTTGCACTTTATCATGGCTTAATTGCAAAGTGGTCTGCCACTGTTTCATGGTCACTGTAATGCAGTCAATCATTGTAGGGTGTATCTTATACATTTTTAAGCACTCTTTTTTCCATGAATGTGGTCAATCCATGCCATACTTAGATTCTTCCCCTTTTTACAGTTCTCCAGTATGACTTTATTTAACAACAAATGATCCTTTGTTCCATATGACTTTCTTTTACTGCCATAATTGAGTTTTCTTCTAAATGACTAAACTCTGTCAGCATCAATTCTCGTGTATAGTTTATATGTCATCGGAAGCCAAGTTATTGGTCTATAATTTTTAGGGTAGCTTCCAGGTTCACTCTTAAGTAGGAGCATTGTTTTTCCTGTTGTTAACCAGGTTGGTGTCTGTCTGGGGTATGCATATAAATAGTTCTTACTCATGGCTAAATCTTTGTGCAAAGATGTTAATACTTTCAGCCAAAAAATAGGTATTGCATCTGGGATGCAGATATGGCTTTTCTTAACTTTGTTTCAATTTCTCTGACTGTTACTTCATCCCATTTCCTGTCCTGTATCTTTGAATCTCTTATTCTTTCTTTAACTTCTTCTATTCATTAAGCATCTTTGTTATGTTCCACAGGATCTTCATAGATACTTCTCTAAAATGTATCTATTTCTTCTATTTTTTTGGTGGTCTTTCAATTCCTTTTACCTTATTTCCCAATTCTCTATAAAACTTTTCTTTTGGATCATCAATAAACTGCTTATTTTGTACTTTTCCTTTATATTTATTTTCATATCTTCTAAGTCTTTCTGCCTGTGCTGAAATTTTTAGTTTGTTATTTGCAATAGTGCATGACAGATCCTGGTCTTTTCTAATACTGAGCATTGCTTTTATCACATCTATTTTTCATAGTATTTTGTTGATCTATTCCCTCTTCTATAATCTTCTAACAATGACACTTCTTGTCTTAATTGCTTTATATTTTTCTCTATTCAATACTTCCATGATAGTATTTGATTTCTCCCCTTCCTTTGCCTCACTACCCTGTGCACTTGTGGTAGAACTTTATCAGTTATTAATTTAGCTGCACAGTAGCATATCCTGTTTACTTCTGATATCACATGGATCTTTATGGGCAGTCCTAATTACTGTGTTCATTTGTTTTATCAGATTGCTGACTTTTGGGGTTTTATTGACCTCTTGCAGTCTATTTCTTTCATTGATTTTAATATATCTATCTTTGTCCATTAAATCAATCAACTCTTCCCTTCATTCATTTACTTCCATACTGAGGGTACATCCTTTGTTTTCCACTTCCTGTGGGCATTCTATATAAAGTTCTATAGCATCTTCCTGTGGCACCTTCGCTTCAATTTCATCCTGTGCTATCCGTTGCTCTGTCATATGGGAACTCACTGGCCTATCACTCCTCAACATTGACTGCATCAGAGTTTACGCAGTCTCCTGTTCCTTCCCTTGTTGTCTAGCTTCAAGTGAATGTTTAATCTGGTTTCCTGTGCAAAGTGGTCAGCCACTATTTCATGGTTACTAATGTAGTCAATCAGTGTAGGGTATATCTTATACATTTTTAAGCATTCTTTTATCCACGAATGTGAGATACTATCAAATGCTTTTTTATAGTCAATCCATGCCATACTTAAATTCTTCCTCATTTTACAGTTCTCCAGCATAACTTTAACAACAAATTATCCTTTGTTCCATATGACTTTCTTTTATTGACCTTTTGTTCTACTGCCATAATTGAGTTTTCTTGTAAATGACTATAAACTCTGTCAATGTAAATTAGTTATCGGTCTATCATTTTTAGGGTAGCTTGCTAGTTCACTCTTAAGGAGCATTGTTTGGCTGTTGTTAGGCTGATGGTCTAAATGTGTAGATGGCACTGAAACCTTGCACTGCCAGAATACTTTCTGTGTTGCTCATACTGTGGCATCATCCTTAGAGAATGTAGAAGGCTGCTCAATGCAAGGCACATACCTGCCTGAGACACATATTTAGAGATATAAACAATATCTTTCTTTATACAGTCCAAGGAAGGACATTTCAGGTCATTAATCTCTCATCATATAGTTAAGGGAAGGACATCTCAGGTCATTAACGCCCACATAGAATATGACAGAATCATACTGGTATCTGTGGTGTAGAGACTTGCATGCATGCGAAACTTGTTAGATCTTGGCACCAGATAAGCAACTGACCACCATCTTCTCCTTGTTCAGTCTGGTGAGTGGGGCATCTGTGCACCATACAAAGGAGACCCTTATGACAAGAGTCCTGGGTAGGAAGCTGACTTAGGCTAGAAATTCCTGTCTCTCATTCCCTTGAACAGCCTGTCTTTCTTACCTTAAATAAAAATGCTCCTTCATGGGTCCTCTCACAGTTTCAAAGCAGTTAATTCCTTTATCCTGACTGAAAAGAATACAAGATTTACTATCTGCCCTAACCTACAACTTTTAAACAGCTAATAAAAATATTTAAATTAAAATAACACTGCTGTAAAACAAGAACAAAAAATGAAAATATAAGTATATGAAGCAATTAAAACATAAATGTTTACAGGACAGTCTTTTCTGGCACCTCAGACAAGAAAACCTTGAGATATTTCCATTATGTTATATAAAATACTATTTATCAGCTTCTAGCTGTGAGGCCAAAAAAATCAGTTGCTCTTTTTGGCCTCACAGAAACAGTATGCAATTTGCTATCTGCTGCAACCTAGAAATATTAAAACTCAAAGAGAAAAAGTTAAAGGACAACAACGGGATTCTATTATGAAATGTTCAACTTCTCTGTCCTTTTTCTACCTATTTTCTGTCCCTGCTATGAATAAACAACAATACATTTAAAATATTTTAAATCAACTGTTTCTGTCCACCAGAGCAATACCTTACTGTACTGTGGTGGTTTCACTTTCAAAAAAACTTTTATTCTGCCCTAGAAAAGCTTGCTGCAGTCTCCAATTCATTGATGTCATCAAGCTCACTGAATACAGGTAGTTTTCTGGCCAATTCCCTCCCCAAACTGACATCGCCGCGACCATCTTAAAACCCCACCCATGGTGTGATGTCAGAGTCCTTCCCCTACCAATACATAATGTAAAGGTTAGAACAAGGAAACAATACATGAGTCATCACAACAGGTAACAGCTCAAATTACACTTAGCAGTTTGACAGCTAGGGAAGTTAGGTGTGAGGGGGGATGTGAGATGAATCAAAGTAATACATTTCAGGCTTCACAAAAGACTGCAGTTTAACCATTCTAAAAAGAAGCAAAAGTAAAAAAGCACTTTGAAAGTCTATTCTGTGGCATTTGCATTGTTTGTGTTTTAAGTAGTCATTGAAAGACATGAAATATTCCTTAAAACTGATTGAAAGACAACAGTGTATGCATGTCAAATCAATGTAGTGACAGGAACTTTAGGAAGAAAGAGGCCTGAGTGATGTAATTCTTTATAGACAAGCACTGCATTGTGGGATACCTAGAGGCATGCTTAACAATCAGAATTACTTCAAGATGCCAGACCCCGTGTGGCCAGACTCAGAAATTATGTATAAAAATATTTAAAAACCTGTAAATAGTCCCAGAGTGTTGTTAAAATGAAGGAAACAGCAAACATGATGAAATAAACATGTTTTTTGAGTCTGTGTGTGCGGTTCTCCGGTTATCCTTCAGGCTTGACACTAGAGGATGTGGTGGTTTAATCATCATTGAAACTGGGTTTCAGGAATCTTTTAGTATCCCATGTACTTAGCAAAACAGACAGGGGAATATCCAGATGTAATCATAATGGTCACTCAACACATAGTTATACTAAAAAGACCACAAATGAGGGATAACAAAAACCTTCATGACTAAGATTAGTACAGAATGCCATTTACCTGGGTGTTGCAGAAAGCCTCTGGGCCTACTAAAAAATAGAATGAATACCTCACTACTGCTTAGAATGTAACATGTAAAAATAACATAATCATTATGGGTAGTAATTTCAGGTAACCTGCAACTGACACGTCCTCTAATAGTAACAAATATGAGTATGCCGCAAACTATCCTGACTTGGAAAAATTCAGCCACCTCACACAGCTTGTGAAAAATCTTAACAGGAAACTAAACATCTTAGGTATTGCTCTTACTAACACACTTCCCCATGTGCATAGTTCCTGGCATCACCACTTTCATTGTCAAGTAAGACCATATCATAGAGTTATTAGCCTTCAAAACACTGGCCAGCCCTGTCTGCAATACCTCTTATATCTAGAAACTTCCTATGCAGCAATTATACCAGAAATAAATAATGCACTTAATACAAATTGGGATCTACAGATAAATTACCTAGTATATTAACCACAGACAGCTCTAATAAAGTCTATAATAACATAAATGGGCATTCGTAATGCAGTGATGTTAAACATGCCAGGAATATTGTGAAGGAATATGAAACCAAAGGAAGTGAGTGCAAGAGAACAAAACATGTTTGCTGCATTATCAGAATGTCAAATGCTGCAAACAGCACAAATTGAATTATCTTCATCTAATATGTATGCATGGAATACAGCTGTCAGGAAAGGAATGGAACAGGTTAACATCCAGGCACGAGAAGGGACCTCAGATGTACAGATTATGGTCACAGACATGAGACCAATGTGGGAGAATCATGTTTCCTGGAGGACATGTAGGATTCTAGACATGCTATTAAGAATGACATGACATTTACAAGAAGGTGTATGAAACCAGTGTTTGAGAATCATGTTTTTATAGGTCATGCAGGATTCTAGACATGGTTTCATGGATGCTATGATATTTACAAGAAGAAGGTGCATGAAACCAAGTGTGGAATCGTGTTCCTGAAGGACTTGCATGATTCTGTAAATATTCTCAAAGATGCTATGTTATTTATGAGAAGGGGATGTATGAAACCAGTGTGTGAGAACCATGTTCCTGTGGAACATGCAGGATTCCTGACATGTTTTTATGGATGCTACAGTATTTATGAGATGGTGGTGCACCCTCAAAGTGCCTGTCAATTAAGTTCATCCACACCAGTATGTTAGTTCTGTAGGTAGCAGTAAAAGAAAGTCAGTAACAAATAGGTAGTGGGGCCAGCACAGTATAATGTTTTGGATGATGGGCAGAGAGAGTGGCAGTAGCTCTTCATGTTCCTAAATGAGGGGTCAAACCTGGTTGGTTGGAAATTCCTTTTAAAGACCTGGGCACCAATCTTCCTTGGCTTCCCCCAAGCATACCTGTCTTCATAAAACTGTAGTAGTGTCTGTAGGGTCACAGGTTACTCAGATCCCAAGAATTATATGGTGCTGTGTATCTTCATTAATATGCCAGGGCCAACAGCTATCTTGCCTCCAGGGTGAACATTTTGTTGGTGCTGTAATGTATAGAAAGATGTTGCAACAGCATTGCATGCCACAATATTTTCCCAAACAGAAACAATATCCCTTGAGTTATGCATGATTGATGTATGCTCTTACTGTCTTCACAACCACTAGCAAATTGTCACACATAATGTTCTCTGTGTCCCCTTGCAAGTCAGTTTCTTCTACCCACTCCATGATATATCCTAACAGATCATTGTATGCTGCCTCAATTTTACCCATCAATAGGGCCACCATCAAAGGGAGGAATTGTTATCAGTCCCCGGTCCACAACAGCCCATATATGGGGTACAGTCGGTGGCATATGATATACTTCATACAGAAGGTTCCATCCATCATCCACACTCCCTATATCATAAAGTCCTGCAAGTTGTTTGGTGTGGTAAGCACCAGGATCACTATGTCCTGTTCTGGATCCTCCTGCAGGTTGTATATTAAGTACCCAGTCCTCGGTGGCAGCATATCTGTCTAATAGTTCATCATGGTGCACAGGGCTTTATTGAGTGGTGGCAAATCTCTACACAACTCATGGGTAATTGCCTGTCACATGCTTCACTTTGTGGATAAATGCTGCAGGGTAAGGGATGTGGCACACCTCTGGATCACATGGTATAGGGGGCTGCAGATAAACTCTTTTTCTACCTAATGCTCTGCACTGCCTTCAATATACTATGTATCATGAGGTCTAGTGCATGGTTATGTACTACAGGGCAATCAAGTTTACAGCTGCTAGCCATCTCATTTGGTACTGCCATGCCACAGCACCATTGCACCTTTCCTCTGCCAGATTTCTACTGTTGGTATGGGTCCCCCTCAATATTTAGTCTTTACTTGCTTTTCTAAGATGGCATTGTTAAATTAACTCACAATTCCTGAATCACTGGACATCATGCAGAGTCCTACTGCATATCCTCCTCCACCTTAGTTGCTCCGCACACATGGGGTCTGCATTTCTCTTAAGTAATTCTAGTTTACACGGACCAGCCAAAGTACATTATCCTTAGTAGATGTCCCTCATTGACTGGCTTGCTGGTATACCTTAGAGGACAATCCCACAACAACCTAGGGGTGTTGTTGGAACCTTCTGCTCTGTGTACCCTCCCAATTATTTTGTCCAGGGACACAACTCTAGTGCTTGTATGACTCTGTGGGGAAGGGTGTTGGAGTAATGATTATGCATCTGGTGTATATGTGTTAAGTCACTGCCTAACACCCTGTTATAAGAGTCAGTTTGGTATGGGGCACATATCCCCATAACATACTGTACTCTGTGGCCTGTGCCTTGCAAAGGGGGCAGTGTGAGAGTGGGAGCTGTGTGTTCCTTGTGCTATATTGTCACTCAAAGAACTCTGCAACATTTCCCCAGTGTTTCAACTGCATCCAGACCCATCCAAGCTAAGATAAAGAATATTTTCTTGATTAACTGCACTTTTACAATACAGTGTCCAATACTATTTTAGCACATTATAAAGCATTTAAATAGTTTGTGGCAAACACAGTCATTTCTCTGTTTGTTGGCTTTCCTAGTCTGTGTGCCTCCAAATCTGTTTGCAGAAGGGCAAATTAGCCAGGGACTTAGCTATTTGGTAGGTGTTTGTTGTTTAATCTGCACTTGACAGCTGCTTTTGCTGTGTGTTTGCATTAAGAAATTTAAGGATCAGTCATCTTATGGCAGAAGGTGTGAATTAGCTAGGGACTTAGTTGTTTGTTGTTTAATCTGCAATTTAGAGCTGTTTTTTCCTGGGCTTTTACATTAAGAAATTCCAGGATCAGACATTTTGTAGCAGAAGGTGTTTACTTGATCTCTATGAGTTGGGAAGCACTGCAGGAAGCTCATGGTGTGGTTATGTATTGGCTAGAGGGTGTAGGAGTCAGTTTTCAATATTTTTTCTCTGTGAAGAGTTCCCCACTGAGTAGTGGTGGTTAGTAGTGTCTTGTATAATAGCTAAGGCCTAGACAGTAAAATTTACCTATAAAGATAGGATTAGATCTGAAACCTATTTAACAGTGTGGCATTGTGTGGAAATAAGGTTACAACAGCTAGCTTGTGCATCGAGCAGCACTACTGTATCCTAGCATTATGTAACATCTTGCCCTTAAACCCAGAAACTATCCTAGGAGACCCCTGTTAAAACCAAATCCTTAATCTTAAACATACAACCATATTATAGGACCAGACAACATGGCTATGCAATTTCCAAATGTCTCTGTGGCCAGCTTGGTACATTTGAGCATCCTAAGGCAAAGAGGAAATTGTCTCATGTTCTTAGATAACCAGGAAACCATTAAAGAAAATAACATAGTATGAGAGAGATGTGAATACACAACTTCCTTGGAGGCAAAAATCTCACATACAAATGAGTTTGTCAGGGATACACACACTACTTCCTTCACACATACTGTTTACCAAACACACAGATTGTCTTATGCTGAGGCACTTAAACGAAACCTTCCCAAATCTCAAAGACCTTCAGGGCTACCTAATGGCAGCACTGCTCCTCAGCAATCACTAAAACACGCAACAAAAGCAACATCAAACATCTCACAAAAGCCTACACCTAATAGTCACCCAAGTGCAAAGCCCATAAGGAAAGCATACACTTTACCTAATACTCTTGTCATGGGGGACTCCACTTTGTGACACAAAGATGCCCCACTCACCATGGAAGACAAGGAGAAGATAATAGTTGCTTATATGGAGCCAGGATCCAAAATATCACACACACACACTCAAGTTACCACACCCCAGGTAGTAATATGATTCTGCCACAGTCCATGTGGGTGTAAATAATCTGAGAAATACCTCACTAGACTATATGAAAAGAGACATAATGGATCTCTTGGAAAAACTGTCACAGATAGCTACGAGCATTGCATTAAGCAGCATTCTATGTTTCCAAAAGTTCATGCCACAGTATGAACATAAAATGATTGATTTTAATAACTGGCTTAGTTTCTGGTGTCACTCCAGGGGAGATCCAATATCTGTCAGCATGACTGAACATGGTCAAAAGATACACATTGCTTTACCAAGGATGGGCTGCACCTGCCCGTTAGGCTTTCTGAGACTGTCAAAAACTTTATCCACCACCTTAAAGCTTCTTTTAGGCAATGCCAGAAAAGACACACCCACCAATATACAGAAAAAGTCTACATGAAACATTAAGGTATTACTGCTCAATGCTCAGAGCCTAAAATAAAACAAAAAACCCTCCACACCCTTAAAGATCTCCTCTTTGTGGATAATGCAGACATCTGTACTGTGAATGAGAGTCAGTTTAAGTGACAGAAAGTACTCTAGAATGACAAGGCTACAGTGCCTTCCTCACATTTAGACCAACAGCAGCACAGACTGGGGCCAAAGGTAGAGGTGTCTTGATCTACATTAGCAACAAACATACATCCAGTTTGGATAACAAGGATAACACCATGGAGCTCATCCACATTCAAGTATCCATAAGATCCTTCACCATATCATGGGTAGCCACAGGACGCCATCTATGCCCTGAGAGTCTCATGGCTCTTAACTAAGCCTACTAGAGGTGCTCACCATCCAACCAAGCACACTATTCATGCTTGAATTTAACTACCCCTCTATAGACTGGGAAATATACAGTGCTTCAAACTCACACTGCAGCATATAGTTTCCAGTCTAACCACAGGATCAAACATACTGGATCTGTCAAAATGGGAGAGGGTTGTAAGCCCCCCCCCCATATCACATTCTTACTAGTGAGGTCGTATCACAAAGCTGTCTCATTTGAAGTAAAAATCAACCCAGAAAATCCAGCTAAACAAGTAACAGTTAGGAGCTAACTATTAAATTAACAGGCCAAATTTGTTTTTTATTAAATTAACAAATTTAATAATATTAAAATAATATTTAATATTTAATTAACATAGGCAAACTACATCCTGTTAAGTGACAGTTTGTCAAAAATCAAGGCTTCCCCCAACCCCGAGATCACAGGTACCTACAGAATTATTCGCAGAATCACTATACAAACATGTGAATGGCTACACAGAGGCTGCTGTATCTACCAGAAGTAAACCCAAAACAAACACTGTGAACAAATCCCACCAGTGGAATCTTCACATAAACAGGGTATATAATAAAAGAAGAAAGCTCATGGTCAAAATCAGGAAAAGCAACTCTCTTAAAGACAAATGCTCTCTTATACAACTATACAAGAAAATAAAAGGTCTAATTAAGTCCAACAAGGCCAATTATGAGATCAGGATAGCCTTGCAGACTAAAGACAATCAGAAGGCCTTTTTCAGCTAATCAGGGTGACAAAGCAAATGTACTGCCTGATAAATTCAGCTCAAACTTCACCCACCCCCCACACAGCTGCACCAGGTGACATTCCCTCCAACATACCTTCCCCAGCTATCAGCAGGAACTAAGTGCAGAGAGCACTTGCTAAAGCAAAGATCTCCACCTCCATGAGTCCCGACAACATCTCTGGTTGCCTCTGAACAGTCTAAAACATGATCTGTCAGGACCACTTGAGGCCTCAACTACAGCCCTGCAACAGGCTATGTTCCAAGTGAATGGAGGAATGTAACAGTCATTCCCCTCCACAAAGACAGACAATCAACTGACCCATTAGTGTAACAAGCCTAATATTTAAAGCCATGGAATGAATTATCATGGAAATGATATACAAGGATATTGACAACCTACAGACAGTGCACCTATACTAATATGGCTTTGTTAAAGGAAGATCATGCCTACATAATCTGGTAGACTTCTTTGAGAGGGTCACCAAAGCAAAGGATGAGGGCAATAGAGTGCATACTGTGTATCTTGATCTGGCTAAGGCATTTGATACAATACCCCACTCAGGCATTGCTGACAAGCACTCTGAACTAGGTGTAAACCCTTACATAACTTGCTGACTTGCTGGCTGACTCACAGACAGGACCCAAGAGGTCAGAATTTGTAAAATCATGCCCACCAAGAGACCAGTCACCAGTGATGTACCCACAATATGTTTAGCATCTACTTCTCGGAAGTCAAGGCTAACATTCAAGGCCTCTGGCTTACTAAGTTCTCAGATTACTGTAAATTGGGAGCTATTATAGATTGCCCCATGACACAAACATCTTGTGGGTTTAACAAAGGCAAATGACTGGGGCCAAAGCCATGGCCTATAGCTCAATACCAAAAAATGCATTACAATGCCCTTTGGGAAACTGTCAACCAAAGTTAATTACTCCATTGATAAAATGTCCCTAAGAGTTGACCCAGTAGTAAGGAATCTGGGAACATATGTAGACAGCAATCTGGCCTTTGACCAACACATAGCTAAGATAATAAGAAAAGCATGTTATGTTGCCCAACTTATAGGTAGTCAGACCTATCATTGAATACAGTACCCCATCTGGCATGTATCTAACTAGGCACTTGCAACAGTTTGAACAGCCATAAAGATTTCTCACTAGGAGAATTTTGGGCATGAATACTCTGTCCTATGCTGATCACCTAAAGGCTCTGTCTCTATATTCAATCTACTACAGGCAGCTGAGAGGGGATCGTTGCCTGGCTTACAGGGCTTCCGAAGACCCCGCCCTGTTGGATCTGTTGCACATGCACAAATAAACAGCAGCAGAAACACAAGACATGAACAGAACACGCAGAACATAGGTTCATAAGCTCATAGGAGGTTACTAGGCTAGTGGCTCTAAAGACCTTACAAGTCTAGCCTTGTTAATCCTGAGTTGCCTCAATTGTCTTTGGTTAGGTGGATGTAATTCGCAGAGTGAGTCTATGATCAGCACCAACTGCCTTTGTCCATGAGAGACATGGGCACCACCACCTGTGGTGAATTTGCAGTCTCCCATCCATTTGTCCAGGGTGCACTTGAATAAGTTAATTGAGGAGTTCTGCTTCACATGATTGGAAGTTTATTGCAGAGTAGCGGCAATCTCTGGAAGATATATCTGTCTCTCCAGCATGCTCTGTTAATGTCACAGGCCAGGTTAAAATGACTTGTGAATGTGTAGTATTTTCATCAGGGGAGGGTCAGAGACTGTCCTGTAGGCCAGACACAAATCGCCTCTCAGCAGCCTATACAAAACAGAGTACAATGACAGGGATTTCAGTCTATCCACTTAAGTCATGGCTTGGTGGCCCTGTATTTTCTTGGTAAGAAATCTCTGTGGTCTCTCCAGCTACTGCACGTGTCTGGTGAAGTACATGCAGAAGGGAGCATTGTACTATATTAATGGTCTGATAAGGGTCGAGTACAGTAGAGTTATGACATCCTTAGACCTGGGTGAGATGCCCTTACTTATGAGATGCGCAGCTTAGAAGGCTTTCCTTACCACCATGGAAACTTGGTGGTTGAAGTTCAGATTGATATCTACCTGTGTTCCCAGATCTTGCACCACTGGGTTTGAACTTAGGGGTGATGTTAATATTGCAATTAGCAGGGAATTCTGCTTTGCCAAAGGTGATAATAATGCACTTTTTTTGCATTTAGCTTTAACCATGGCTTTGGCACCAGTCATTTGTCTGTGTTAGCCCCTCCTGTAATATGTTAACATCATTGGGAGACTCAATGATTGCACCCAATTTGTAATCATCAGCCAACTTGGTAAGCCAAAGGCCATCTACTTTAGCCTGGATTCCAAACAGTAAACGGCATAGCACAGATCCTTGTGGTATGCCACTGGTGATAGGTGTACTGGTAGAGGTGGAGTCACCAACTTTGACAGTATATGTTCTGTTGGTGAGTCAATTGGCTACCCACCTAGTGATGTAAGGGTTAATCCCCAGCTGGGAGAGTTTCTCAATGATACCCAAGTGGGGATTGTGTCAAAAACCTTGACTAGATCAAGATAGGCAGTATGCACTGTCTTACCTTCATCCAGGGCTTTAGTGACTTTCTTAAAGAAGTCTAAGAGGTTTAATATGCATGATCTACCCCTAACAAAGCCAAACTGGGTTGTCTAGAGTTTTAAGGTCGCCTATGTCCTTTTTGATAAGGTCCATGATGATTCTTTCCATGGCCTTGCAGATGAGGCTGGTTAGACTTATGGGTCTATAGTTTCCAGGGTCAGTTGATGGACCCTCTTTGTCCAAGGGGATTACTGTTGCTGTTTTCCACTCTGCTGGAACAAAGCCAGTTCTCAAGCTATGGGTAAACAGAATGCCAAGTGGGTCTGCTAGGTCATGTTTTAGATTGCTTAATAAGCAACCTGTGATGTTATTTATTTATTTATTTTATTTTTGTTTATTTATTTAACATTTGTTTACCGGGAAAGTCCGACTTGGAATAAAGCCAATTTTCAGTGGATGCCCAGGGAGAAATGCTCCGGACATTTGTCTTTGTAATGTGGGAGGAAACTGGAGTACCCCAGAGAAAACCCACACAAACGCAGGTAGGACATGCAGACTCCACATAGAAGGCACTCAGGCCAAGAATCGAACTGAAGAACCTCTTGCTGTGAGGCAAGAATGCTACAGCTGCATCACTATGCCGTCCTATCATTATCTGGTCCCACTGAGGCCATGTATTTGGCCTTGGAGAGTACAGATATGACATGATCTCTAGAGATACTAGGCAGAGGACTGGTGTCAGGTAAGCTTTGGGGTATGACTGGTGGTGACGTTTGTGCCAAATCTCTCAGCTAGCAGATTGGCAATTTCCTCCGGTATAGTATGAGTGGTACCATCTACTACCAGTTCAGCACATAGCTGGACATTCCCTTTTAGATTTTAGATGTAGTTAAAGAATGCCTTATGATTATCCTTAGCTAGAGATGCTATTTATTATTATTTTTTAGTGCAAATCAAGTGCAGAGAAGTGCAAAAACATACTTAGAGCCTGTTTGTGTGTTTCCCAGCTGAAATAGACCAGGTAAACACCTACTGCCACTAGATGAATAATTCCACTCTTCCTACTGTAAAAGTACAGTAAAGGAGTGTCCAAAGTGAAATGCTACCACAAAAAAACTTAAAAGGTACGAAATGCTACCACAAGCAAACTTAAAGATATGGATACAGCAATGTACTTTAAACAGCTTAAAAAAGTGTGACTATTCAATAAAAGTACTTCGCTTTGAGTAAATGGGCCAAGAGCCACTCACCTGTACAGAATTTATAAAAGCAATAAAAACAAGATCAGCTGATTAATAAGCCCTGCAGCCAATAAAAATGCATTCAGAAATCTCAAATGTTTTCCCAACCTGAAAAGACCAAGCTATCTCCAGGCACTAGAAGGAAAATCCACTGACCTCTTTTGAGGTAAAAACAAATGTTTGTTACAGTGTAAAAATGTATTACTATATCCAGCAGCTCGCTAGATAATGAAGTCAGATCAAGTAGAACAGATAATGGAAGGCAAAATGCATTTTTTAAATATAAGCACAAGGAAAGGTAAATAATTCAGGATATCAACAGCAGTTAGAAAGGGAGGAGCTTATTAAGCCCAATTTACAGTAGGGTTGGGAAACTTAAAGTAACCAGGTTTTAAAAGCAGATCAACAAAGGGGAAGAGTGGCTGGGAAACCATAGCAGGGAATCACCAGCAGTGCTTTACTTTATGCAGGCTGGAAACATTTTCAAAGACAAAGGCCCATAATTTCACTGAGTATTTAAGTATCACTCAAGAGACAATTTAACCAATGAAAAAAAATGTGAAATGTGCAGCCTAGGTGATTTAAGTGTCTAACTCTCACACAGAAGAAAAACACTAGGCCAAGCAGATTTCTTTAAACAGATAACAAAATAGAGCAGGTAACAGAAAGCAACTTTATCAGTCTGTGATGATGTGAGGTATTGCTAGCCAGGAGAAGTAGGACAGTGGATGTGTAATATATGCCAGCATTGCTTACTGGAGTTTTGTAAAGAATTATATGTCATTTGTATATCAAACTGATTTGTACAGGTTCCTGTGTTATGTTTGTACAGTTGTTTGTGTTAAAAATGTAAAAAAATATACCAAACAGTGGGTCCAGCAGGTTAAGCTCAACCCCAGCTAACTTTTAGAAAAATATCCTGAAATTAAATTACTTAATTTAGGCCATAAAGACTGTATCTTACAGGTCTCAATGCAGCCAGAGACAAAATGTCTGTACTAGGAAGTCTTCTATATTGCCCTTGGGGACAAACTAATTGCTACTCTGGAAGGGTGGAAGTTTTCAATTATTTTATAACTTACAGAAGCTGCAACATATCTTACCAAAGCTCTATATGTGTGTATTACTGACACATATGTGTGAAATTCTTGTTCAGTTTCTAGTAAAGGAGGGTAGTAATGGGAACCGGAAGTCAGATGACCAGATGTATGTGATGTAATTCTGTAATCCAGCGCAAAAATTATGTTTTAATACTAGATGAAGCTGAAGTCTCAGAGCAGTCTGTTTTTGAAACCTGACAAAAAAGGATCCCTCACCCACTTCATCTTGCCTTGGTTTAGTAAGTAACAAAGGGAATAGTAATTCTTTAGATCAGTCAGGCAAGTATAGTGAGATTAGTTAAGTACTGTTTTTCTATATCTGTGTGAATCTACTCATCTGTGTTATTTTAATATTTCCTGTGACTGAAACTCTGCTGTTTACTATAAATAGATATCTAGTATTTTCATATTCTTTTTATTTATTATTAAATATATTTTAACTTTTCATTGTGGCTGGACCTTTAGAGAATATTTTAACTTTTGAGAGTACTTATATTTATTTGGTGATGCTGTGGCTGCTCCTGGAAGCCTTGCTGTTTGGTCAACATTACCATTCATATCAGTATTAATTTCACTCAGTTTAACTGGGTACCCTTGTATGAACCTTAAAGTAGTTGGCTTTGGAGTGTCTGATGACAATAACTACCTTATAGTCTGGGTAGAGAGACATAGCTAGTAAATCCGTGCCAGGCTTTCCCAGGTGTGTGTGTGTGTGTGTGTGTGTGTGTGTGTTTCTGTGAAAATCAAATCTCAAAGAGTGTGTGTGTGTGTGTGTGTGTGTGTGTGTGTGTGTGTGTGTGTGTGTGTGTGTGTGTGTGTGTGTGTGTCCACTACTTGGACCAGGGACACAGACCACACTATTTTCACACAGAGAGTGGTGGAGGACTTGGCTTGGACACTTGGCTGAGGACTCAACTCTACAACTGTGCCAGTGGGGGAGTCTTATTTGGGGTTTGGAGAGAGAGAGAGGGAAACCCAGCCCTCAGATTGTGTATGTTCCCTGTGTGCTCTTAAGGGAAATTCTGCTTGATGCAGAGGGCCCTATCTGGAAATACTGTGTGTATCTATTTTTGTTCGAAGTGAATGTCCCTCACCAGTATCAGTGATGAGGATTCAGACAGAGGAAGGGATGTTACATACAAGTACCTGTACAAATCAGTTTGATATACAAATGACATATAATTCTTTACAAAACTCCAGCCAGCTATGCTGGCATATGTTACACATCCACTGCCCTATTTCTCTTGGCATAGATGGCAAAACCTCACATCATCACATCTCTCCCCCCTTTGAACATTCAAGCTAGTTTTTCCAGTGACCTTGGGGAAACACTGCTTGAGAGGAATGTGGCTGTCTGGGAATATATATTAAACCATAAACTGTCTTGACAGCCCATCTGCATTGGCATTGCTAACCCCACTATGGTGGTGTACTGTCATATCATATGCCTGCAACCATTAACTCCACCTTAATAACTTGGCATTTTGCTGGCTGGGTCAATGTAACCATGTTAAATGATTGTGGTCTGTAACTACAGTAAATTTCCTTCCATACAGATAGGGTTGACATTTCTGCAGTGCCCATAATATGACTAGACATTCTTTTTCTACTGCTGCATAACATTCCTCTTTAGTTTGGAGTCTGTGACTAAGATATGCCATTGGGTGATCTTCTTCTTCTAAGAAAACCTGGCTAAGTAAAGCCCCCACCCCATGGTTCAAAGCATCCACCTGCACAACAAATTTACTGCTTTAGTCTGGACTGGCTCACACATGGGGTCCTCCCAAAGCCCCTTTAAGCTTTTGGAATGCCTGCTCACAGGCTGAGGTCCACACTTCCTTGTCTGGACTGTTTTCCCTGATCAGGCCTTTGAGGGGAGCAGCTATTGTACTATACTTGGGAACAAGTTTTCTATAGTACCCCGCTGTCCCCAAGAATGCCCTCACCTGCTTTTTGGTAAGAGGGGCAGGCCACGCCTGAATAACTTTCACTTTGGCAAGGTTCTGGCCTGAGTTTACCACTCCATGCCTCAGGTAGGAGACCTCTGCCATACCTACCTGACACTTACTGGGCTTAATGGTCAACCCTGCCTTTTGTAGTCTGCCCTGGACCTCCCTGACAAGCTGAAGGTGCACATGCTAGGAATGCCTGTAAATGGCAATATCATCCAGGTAAGCAAGGGCATAATCTCCTGCTCCTTCTAGAATACAATCTACCAACCTCTGGTTGGTCATGGGGGCATTTTTCATCCCAAGTAATTTTTGTGAACTCGTATAATCCAAAAGGAGTCACAAAGGCTGACCTCTCTAGTGCTGGAAGTCAAGGACACCTACCAGTAGTCCTTGGTCAGATCAATAGTGGTCAGATACTTAGCTCCACTTAGCTGCTCTAAGGCTTTGTCTGTCCTAGGCATGGGGTAAGCATCTGACTCTGTGTGACTCTTTAGTTTTCTGTAGTGCACAGAAAACCTGGTGCTGCCATCTTTCTTTTATACCAGCACTACTGGAAAGGCACAGGGACTGCAGGACTCCTGGATTACCCCTAGTTCCAACATTTCCTGTATCTCCTCCATCAGAGTCTGTCTGACTCACTCAGTCACCCTGTAAGGGGCCTGATTGATAGGCCCTTGGGGCCTGTATCCATATTGTGCTGCACCAGGTGGGTACACCCAGGTTTTCCAGTGAACATGCCTCCAAACTCCTGTAACACTACTCAGATTTTTTGAACCTAGGTAGGGGATAGCCACTGGGACAATGCTACCCCTTCCACTGAAGCGTCAGTCTGAGCTTCACTGAGGAGATCAGTCACCAGATCCCCCCTCAGACTCCTCTTGTCATCAACTGCAAATACTCAGCAGAAGAGCCTCCCAATCATGGTAAGGCTTCTGCCTCCTGCCTAGCAGTTTTACCATGTAGTTAACATCACTAAACTTCCTTACCACTTTGAAGTGCCCTCCCAAACTGCCTGCAGCTTATTGTGTCTGACAGGAATGAGAACCATAACCTGCTGTCCTACAGAATGATCTTGGGCTTGAGCATTCCTGTCATACCAGATCTTTTTCTGCTGTGTGGTTTCTGCCATGTTCTCCTGGGCCAAGCCCATGAGCTCCCTAAGCCTTGTCCTAAGGTTTAGGACATAAGCCACAACAGACTCAGAGGACTTGGTCAGCATTATATTGTTTACATATCCTTTCAAACATATGAAAAAAACTATCAAAATGATCATCCTCTGTAAACTGTGGAAGAAATGTACTGACCTTTATGGCTTCCGGGGTTTGGTTATTCCCTTCTCCATTACCTCCATGACCCTTTCGAAGAGTCAGCATCTCCATCTCATGTTGGCGCTTCCTCACTTTCTTCGGCCTCCAAATACGACAGTCTCTCTGCTGATTCTAATTCCAAATGTTTGGCCTCCAGTTCAAGTATCTTTAAATCCAAATGGCTTTTTAAGTCCTCTGAGGTATAGGTGAACTGTCCTGTTTCTGAGGGCTGCATATCTACATCATCAGTCTTGTTATCTTCCTGGTTTCTGGTCTGGGCTACAGCTGCTACTAAGGCTGAAATCATTCACTCCTTACTCAGGTTGGCATGCACCAGTCCTATGGCTTCACACAAATTGACCAACTGGTTCTTTGTCAGCTTGCCATAATCCTCTGATGACATCTTTGTCCACTTTCCCTGACTAAACCAAACTAACAAAAAATAAATAAAACTGTTGTGAAAATGAAACTCTGTATGTTTACCTTGTGGGTGCTGAGAGTACACACACCTTTAGTGACAACAGCCTACAGGATGCAGAAGTTCAATTAATATCCACACCACTGCTCACCAATATGTGGCATCCCCTCCTCTGGGCCAGTAATCAAGGAGACCGAACCCTCACCTCTGACACTGGAGGGGGATGGTAACTTGGAACAAAAATAGATATACACAGTGCTTCCAATGCAGCTCTCTGCATCAAGCACAATTTCCTTCAAGAGCACACAGGGAATACACTCATTCTAGGGGCTGGGTTTCCTCCTCTCTCTCCCCAGGCCCAGTAGTAGAGTCCACAGCTAAGTGTCCAGGCCAAGTCCTCCACCACTGTCTCTGTAGATCCATTGCTCTGTGTCCCTGCTCCAGGTAGCTGAGATACACACACACACACACACACACACACACACACACACACACACACACACACACACACACACACACACACACACACACACACACACACACACACACACACACACACACACACTTCATCCTCCCCTACTAAAAAGTGATGCTATGCCACTGCATTCTTCTTGAAAAAAAAACAGGTTTGCTATAGATACATCTGTCATGATGTGAGAGGTACTTCTGTTCCTAACCAAAAACACAACAGTTCTGTCTCCACAGTCTCATGTTTGATTTTCATCATCCCTTCCTTCAGTGACTGTACAGCCCTCTCTACCAGGCCATTAGATGAAGCATGACATTTTAGAGTAGAACTACAATCAGTTAGTTTATTTACATAAAGTCTGCAAATTCCACATTAATGATACAAGAACTCATATCATATACTTATGCAATAACCGACAACGTGGTGCGGTATATTGAAGATTTACCCACGGTTGGCGTGGTTTAATCACGAGGGTGAAGCCGAGTGATTAAACAAAGACAACCGTGGATAAATCTTCAAAATAACACAACCACGGAGTCAGTTATTGCTATTATACAATGACATTATTTAAGAAAAAAAAATACTTTTCTTAAATAATGTCGTTGTATAACGTGGATTACAGTTCTTCCGCTGGTTGTGGTATACTGCTTCTTCGTTTTGATGTACTGCGCATGTGTCTAGGACTTGCGTTCCCATGCTAACCCAGTACATCAATGCTTTGAAACGGAAGTAACGGAGAAAAGAAAGTCCCCGTTGCTCTGTTTTCTCTCTCTTTTTTTTTTAATTGTTAAAAAAAAGGTTTTGGGGCACTTTATACCAACAGAAAAAAGTCTGGGTAACAGGACCTTTTTCAATTGGTATATTGTGGGATTTACAACGGGCACGCTGATTTGGCTGGGCCAATCAGCATGCATGTTTTCAAATATTTATAGGGAGTCATTGTATAATATAGCAATAACCCATGGCTGGATGTGGGTAATGCTGGATTTACCCACAGTTGGTGTGGTTTGGTTATGAGAGCAAAGCTTGAGTGAACAAACATAGCCAACCATGGGTAAATCAGCATTACCTACACCCAGCCATAGGTTATTGCTATTATAGAATTACATTTAAAAAAAAAGTTTTGTACTTTTCTTAAATAGTATCCTTGTATAATGGTGCCATAGTGCTCTTCCTCGTTTTTGCCCAGTATCATGGGGCATGTGTATGGGACTGACATTTCCATGCTTACACAGTACATCAGTGCTGTGGAAAGGAAGCAATGGAGAAAGGAAGGTCTCCGTTGCTATTTTTTTTTTGTTTGTTTTTAATTAAAAAAAATTGAAATCTGGAGACTTCAAATGTACGAGAGAAAAGGGCCAGAGGAAATATAAGGATGATCAGGTATGTTTCTCTAGTTTTGCATAACATACCTGAGTATCCTTCTATTTTCTCTGTCCCATTTCTCTCCTTCTACTGAAGTCTTTGGATTTGTAAGTTTTTTTTTTTAATTAGAGAAAACTAGAATTTCGGTAGCATATATTAATAGAAGAAAGTCCGGGCGACTGGACTTTCTTCTATTGGCATATGCTCAATTTAAAATGGGCATGCTGGTTTGGTGACCAATTAGCATGCTCATTTTTGAATGCTAATGGCCATTCATTGTATAATATGATTTTTATAATAATGTGCATACTAAAACAGTATTTATTTATTACATTTCTTAACTGGGAATGCTCAACAGGGAAGTTCCATTTTCACTAAGGCTGCAGAGAGAGAGAGAGAAATATTCTAATTGACACATGCAATAATAGTACAATACAATTTATGAAGCAAATAACACAACAGAATTCAGTAAGATCATACAAAGCAAACACATGAGAACTCAGTAGGCCTTACAAATGCTTAGAACAAAAGCTAGCCACTGACTCAGGGGAGCTTGAAGGCAAAAACTATCTTATAGTTGTGGACTGCTATTGTCATGATACAGAAATAACTCATGTACCAAGTACAAATAGCTAACAAAATGGCCATGTTTACAAGATATAGGCTACTAACTGAAATGGTGACAGTGGTGCACAGTTTATCAAGTGTGTTCCAACAATTTGTTACTGGCTATAGATTTACGCATACTATGTCACATTCTCACTATCTGCAATCACAAGGTGAGACTGAGAGAGCAGTACAAATAGATACAATGATACTGAGACAACCAGATCTTCAAAGAGCTCTCATTTTATATTGCGCTACTCCCCTTCACCACTAATGCTTGGAAGACAAAATACAAGCTGACATGCTAACTTTAGAGTCAAAACGTGAGCCTAAAATTATTCTATATAGTACAGTTAAACAAAATGATCAAAACATTTTTAAAGATGACTGCATTCACATACCCTGCCCACCCATCAACCAGGCAAATCTGTCTATTTGAAGTTAGAGGGGGGAGAAAAAGTGGAACATGCTAGGTGTTGCAATACAGAAAATTAATGAACCACAGTTTTACATGATACAAACAGAAGATAGTAGCACTGTTAGATGAAACAGAAGACATGTCCAGTTGTTTCTTGATGTGTGTCAATCTGAATGCAGTGTTCCAGAGAACCACTCAAGTAAAAAGCTCTGTGCACTGTTCCTGTACTAACGAAAGAGCTGGCACAACCAAATGTTTGAGACACGGATAGATGTAGAGTCCAATTATCAGAAGTGATACATCGTGTGTTTTTCAGCTGAGGCAACTGAGTTTGACTGTTTTTAATCCTGTTGACTCTGTTTTGTCTACTTAGTATAAAAATACTAATGGTAATTACTTACTTTTTAAAATTATATTCAGGACAGATGAAATCAAGGTGAAATGGTCATCCCTATCTTTAGATCTGCCCAATGCATTTTATACAGTTTCACATCCCATGACTTAGAGTTAAGAGGCTAGACTTCATAAGCAATGCAGTCGAATGGTTTAAAATCTACCTTAGACATGGAACACAATATGTACCCTAGGCTAATGACCTGTCAGCTGCACAGCAAATAACATTAATTCTGACAAAAGGTTCAATATTAGGACCTTTATTCTGTAATATATATATATATATATATATATATATATATATATATATATATATTAATGATATATATATATATATATATATATATATATATATTCAGACGATCCTTCTTATAACAGAAATTCAGATTTAAAATACTACACATACAAAAGCTAACGCTCCGCAAAGCCATCTTCGGCTGCTTATCTTAGGTATTTCAGCTAACTTCTTATTTAATTAAAACCTTATTCGCTAAACACATTGCATAGAAAAGCTTTATACATTAAGGAAAACCTTTCAATGTTTTGCAAAACAAAAATCATGTGTTCTTCAACAAGAAAATACCCACAAAGCTTAAACATATACAGTAATTCACAACATCCCTAGGTTGAGACCCAAAGTCTCTATACACCAACACTTCACCCACTTATAGACACATTCTAAAATTAGTTGAGATGATATACATGAAATGAAATCAAAAAGTCATGTGAAGATAGAGATTCAACAACCTTTTTACCCAAAAAGAAGCATTAGATAATTTTGTTGATTTATACAACTATACCAAGAGTATACCTGATGATGAAGGATTTATAATGTAACCCCTGGATGTCAAGAATCTTTCACCATGATTCCGAATGGATGAGGGTGTTAGGAAGATTCAATCATATTTGGGATGATTCCCCCGATGATCATCAATATAGAATTATTAAGAATGGGAGAAGAGTTGTCAATAAATTATAGAAGAACATGGAAAGATGGTCCTCTCATAACGCTTTGTGGATGATAATACAGGTACGGACTGTCACAGTGAAAATATAGTATATCTTGGTATATGTAGTCACTGATGGACTTTATGAAAAAAGACCAATAGAAATTAAAGGAAAGGATCAGGACCACATATAATATACGCATAGGGTCACATATATACCCTTTAAACACAACACATTACACACAGAATAACATCACTTTAGTTTACATGGTAATCCAAACAGTTAGAGCTAGTATCCAGAGTGGGAGGATATATATATCCAACTACAGAATGTGAATTAAACTGGATCATAAGACTAAGAGCTGATCTCAGCCCTGGTCTTAATGACAAGATCCAGTTAAAACCAGTATTAAAGAACAGAAGGGTTTCTATTAGGTAGAAATGGAGTCAAGTTCTTTTGTCTCTGATGTTGTTTCTGTATGTCTTTAACTAGGAAGCATTCTGCCTCCTGGACTAATTATTTTAGATCAACAACACTCATGGAGTTGATTAGGGACTCATCATCTATGCCGTTGATACATTTTTAAGGCACTAATGTTCATGGAATTTCCAACATGTTTCTATTGTAGTAGTCCTTTTCTAAGTCTAATATCATGCTACCAAGAAATGTCTGTATATTTGCATGATAATATCTTGTATTTATGTGTCTTTTTATGTTTTTGTATTGATGCACCTTTTATTATGATTTTTCCAACATAGCTGGTGCTTTAGAATGTTTATTTATATATTCGGGGATGATAGTGAGCTAGAGGGAATATATATATGTATATACTATTTTCCTTCAACAGCGTTGAAGGAAATAGTATGGGGAGATCTTTGTAATGGTTATACCATTAGTTTTATTAAGAAATGATTTTTAAACATGGATTTTTTATTTTCGCTTAATCATGCATTTTTTGTGTTTTAAGAATATATGAAGTTTTCTTGTTTAAGAACACATGAACTATGTTTTTGCAAACATTGAAAGCTTTTCCTTAATGTATTGTGAAACAGAATGCATGAACAAAGAGTTGCAAGGTTTTAATTAAATTGGAAGAAGGAAATGACGAAGATGTCAGTGATAGGCTTGCAACCAGTTAGCTTTGTATGTGTAGTATTTAAATCTGGATTAACTGTTATACTTGTATCAAACATTTTATATTACTTTGGAATACTTCCTGTGATTTCCATCTAAAATCTTTTGTGTTGTTGCAAGACTGGTGACTATTTACTGCTGTTGCACTTTTGAATTGACATTGAGCAGCCTGGTGACTACTGTGGCGACAATTTGGATTGAATTTTATTAGAGATATATATATATATATATATATATATATATATATATATATATATATATATTAAGTATATTTAATTTTTATATTTGACTAGCTAGCCTGATTAAGATGGGTATCTTGAGATAGTGTAAAAAATTGTCTTATGCTGTTTGACGATCATCTATTACTCAGTGTAGCACTTTGTGTGAGAGATTTACATGAATAATATCCTTGGAGGCAAAAATCTCAAACACAGTAACTCATACACCTCTGCAAGGCCATCACAATATACATAAACCATAATTTGCTGAGGTTCTAAAGATTAACTTGCCTAAACGTCAAAGACCACCAAAACACAACACATGCACAAAGCACACTCAGCATATTAAGCCTACTTCCTCACATAGCACAAGGAGTCTCAAAGTCACAGATGCTGAGCCCGTAAGGCAGGCATCAACCCAACCAAACATTCTTGCTATAGGTGACTCCATTGTAAGACACACAGATGTGCCTCTTACCAAGATGAATAAGGAAAGAGACTCAGTTAGTTGCTTGTCTGGTACCAGAATCCATCAGATCACAAATGCAGTCAAGTCCTTGAACAACAAGTACCAGTATTAGTGTGGCGTAGTCCATGCTACTGTCAATGACCTGACGTGTACCTCCCTGGAGTATATGAATAGAGACATGATGCAGCTCTCAGACTATGTGTCCAAGGCAGGTATGAGCCTAGCACTGAGAAGTATTCTACCTTCTCCAAGAATGATGCCTCAATATGAACAAAAAATAACTTCATTCAACAAATACCTTACATTTTGGTGTCATTCAAAGGGGGTCTAATATTTGTTGGCTTGGAAGGGTATGACTGACAGACCATGCTACTTCACCAGGAATGGTCTGCATCTGTCCCCTCTAGGGTTTTCATTATTGGCAAAGACACTAACCACCCACATAGTGCCTTTTTTAGACAATGTCAACCTGATAAACATAACAACATAACAAAACAAGCAAAGAAAATATGATGGTGTTACCAATCAATGCTAGGAGCCTGGGCAAGAAACTTCCACTCTCTACAACCGCTTCTCACCCTAGAAGACAGTGACATCTGTATACTGACCGAGACATGGTTTAAAAGGGCAGAGAGCTCACCAGCTGTGCAGGGATATAATGCCTTCCACATGTTCAGACCAGCTGTGCAGGGATATAATGCCTTCCACATGTTCAGACCAGAACCTGCACAGGAGGGGAAAAAGGTGGAAGTGGATCAGTCTAAATTCATAAGAGACTCACATCAAGGCTGGTAAAGCAGCATGATGCACTAAAGCCTCTTCATGTCCAAATGACCATCAGAAAGGTCCTGTACCATATATTAGCTAGCTACAGAACTCCATCTATGACAAAAGAAAGCCACAACACCTATCTACAGGAACTAGAATTCCTCAGTATTAAACCTAATACAATTTTTCCAGATGATTTAAACTATCCAACTATAGACTGGGAAACGTACACCACCACTAGTATACAAGAACAGAGATACTTGGACTTTGTCCTACAAATGTTTTGGAACAATTAGTCAGCGTACCCACTAGGAGGAATAACATCTTGGATCTTGTCCTTACTAATATGGGAGCATCTTGCACCATCCCTTGCATATCTTCATGATTTGTTAGGTCTGACCATAAAGCAGTCTCCTTTGAAATAAAAATGAAACCAGTGATCTCTTCCACCCAAGGCACCTTTAGAAATCTCTTTAAGGCAAACAACCTGCACCTAAGTGATACACTGGCAAGCTTCAAATCCCTACCAAACCCAGTTAACCCTACTTAATTTGCAGAGATGTCCACCACACTATACCAGCATATAGATAGCTGCATAGGTGCACCTGTACCCCATAGGGACAAGTGCATAGTGAAACCCAGAAAAAAGCCCACATGGTAGAACCATAATATCAATAAGCTTTATTAAAAAAGGAAAACAATTTTGACCAAAAGTAAGAAGAGCAATTCCCAGAATGTTAGATCCCTTGTCACTAAAATAAGCAAACAACTCAGGAGCTTAATAAAATCCACCAAAGCCAAGTTTGAGGCTAAAATAGCTACCCAAGCTAAAGACAACCACAAGGCATTTTTTACTTATGTTCATAATCTCAAAAGCACAATGAAGCAATGCACTGAGCAGATTGTGAACAATGTTGGTTATACTGACACACTGACTGCAGATATAGTTAACCTGCTGGCCAAAAAATTTAGATCTAACTTTACCCCTATCCCTCCCCTTGTGTCTGTTCCTTAAGATATACCTGAAATTGGCTCACCTCCAGCTATCACACAAGACCAAGTACTAAAAGTGCTATCAAAAGATAAAAACAATGCATCGATGGATCCTGACAATATCTCTGGATGCAACTTAAATAACATGAAGCACAACACTGGTCAATCTTAGCCTATATACAGGTTTTGTAACCAGTGAATGGAAAACAACTACGGTCATTCCCCTGCATAGGTGAGGACCTTTCACAGACCTGTAAGTCTGACCAGCCTCATATGCAAAGCCATGGAAAGACTTATCATGGAACTAATCAATCAGAATATAGGGAAACTATTAACACTAGACCTGTCTCGGTTTTGATTCATCAAGGGCAGGTCATGCTTACTCATCCAGGTGGATTTTTTTTGAAAAGGTCACCGAAGCAATGGATGAAGGCAAAATGTTACACACAGCATACCTTGACCTGGCCAAAGCTTGTGACATAATTTCCTACACAAGCATGGGAGAAAAGCTAAATAAACTGGGATTAAATTCCTATGTCACCCGTTGGATTGCAAACTGGCTCACAGATAGAATGCAGATAATCAAAATAGCGGACGTTACCTCCACAAAGAGACCAGTCACCAGGGGAGTCTCCCAGGGTTCTGTTCTAGGACCTTTCCTGTTTGACATCTACTTTTCTGAAGTAAAAGCCAATGCCAAAGGGCTCTGGTTGACTAACTTTGCAAATGACTGCAAACTAAAAACAGTCAATGAATTCACAAATGACTAAGCCATCCTGCAGGAAGGTTTGTCTGAAATAAATAACTGGTGTCAAAATCATGGTATGTAACTATATATGTATATATATATATATATATATATATATATATATATATATATATATACTAGAAAGAGTCACTGTGCACCTTTGAGGTTTATCATCTTACTGTGCTGTTCTTTGTGAAGTTTGAATTGAAGTCCAATATGCATTTATTTTACTCACCTGAATATTACCCCAGTTGCCTTGTCAGCCATTTTATCTTCCTGACTCACTTTTCCATGACAAAATGCCAACTAACTACATTCATTGGAACTTATGATCAATTAACATGATATTTTAAAAGTGAAGCTGAGCTGCATATGTAGGAATGTCCTGTAATTTAAAACAGTATTCTGGTAAACACAGTGATTCATTTGCTGGAGCTCACTGTCTGCATTTTAGTGTGCAGTGTACCATATAAGACTTCTTTTTGACTTGTTACATGCTTTACCAAATTACTGCATTTATTGTGGGTTGTTACTATGTATAATCTTGGGTTTATGTGCTGCTTGTTCGGTGAAACCTCTTCCTTTCAAAGATCGTTCTGCACCCATTCCAAGCAAATTTTATAAAAATAAAGTTGGTGAATTTCACCTACCTAATACTCATCTGCATCCTAAAAATGTGTATAGAGTGCATCTTTTTTAGGGTGTGGGATAAATTCATTCTGAAGCTAAATTAGTGTCATTTGAACAGTACCCATCAGTAAATGATTGTTGGAAAACAACAATATAAACTAGTAATCATGTTTTTGTTTACTACAACAATATATCGTTTAATGTAGAAATTTTGTCAAACTGAAGATAAACTTTTATTAAGCACACAACCATCAACTGTACTGTGTGTCTTGATAACACGATGACCACAAAATGTGACATCTTAATAGTCTTCATAGTCAGAACGTCACCAGTAACACTGCATCATCTCTTTGGTCTTTTGCTGTATGCTTCATGTTTAAAACCCATAGTAACTAACAGGCTACAAGATGGCTAGACATTAATGACTCATATCACCACAGTCAGTAAATTCTTACCACTGCTGGGGTAGAACACTAGCTTGCTGAAGGGGGAGCCATCTCCCAATATGAAGTACTGCTCCACTCATTACAATTAGGTTATGATTTCTGTGCCAAAAGGAAAGCAAATAAAAAAATACCAGAACACAGGCTATAAATGCATTTACATTTCAGACTGTGAACTTCTCTTTTAATATAAGTTCTGTCTTGTAGTGCTTTGGGATAAAGCGTGAGCTGTTGCCTAAACAGATATGAAACTCCAAGGAGATAATTAATAGAAATAAAAGACAGAGTGCCAGAATAATTTCGACAGTTGGATGAAGTTCAGAGGTAACTGTGTATGTGTGTGACTGTGTGAGCTTGCACGTGTGAGCACTCATAGAAATTGCTTATTACTTTTATGCTTTGCTGAAAAGGTAAACATTCTGACCAGTGCCCATTTTCAGTAAAATCAGACAAGAAAAACAGACACTATTATTAGCAGTGAGAATAATACAACAGAACAAATAAGTTAAAAATGAGATACTATATTGAAACAGACACAAAGTGCTGACATTGAGTACACCGAGTTAAAGAAACATACGACACATTTAATAATATGAATTCCTGTATTATTTACAAAATAGTTAAATTACAGCTGACATAACATTGTAAAAAAATAAAGTTAGGTATGTTTTATACTGATAGAATTTGTACTAAGCAGTTGTTTTCAAAAGAATAAGAGTGTGCTATGCATACTGGGAATAGAAGCAGTTTTATAAAATCGTTCCTACATGGCAATAGTATTATTAGGATAAACCTTACTGACAGTGATTATGGAAGATGTGTCAGAAGGTCAGCGGCCTATAACTATGTAAGATGGCACGATCCAGAAGCAAAAATAAGAGATGAGGTTTTGCTCTAATAACTTACAGGCAGTTTTGAAAATTGCCAGGGAGTCTAGCTTTCTTACCTCTTATGAAAGACTGCCCAGTTTGATGCAAAGTTGTGTGTATGTGTGTGTGTGTGTGTGTGGGGTGCTTTTTCACCATTATTTAAAGAAATGCTGTTGGGATGAGATGAGGATGGATGTTTATCTTTAATGCTTTCTAAAACATGATGCAATGAGTGCATGTTGGAAATTACAAGTATCAGCGATGCAATAATATTCAGGAAAGACTGAACTGCATTTTACTGCAATACATTAATAAACAGCACCTGTGGCAGGTAATGAAGGTGTTCTGGGTAGCATGAAGTCACATGTGGAGAGGTGATACTGCAGTATATATTCATTTATGCTTAGTGTGGAGCTCTTCCAGCTCACTCAGCAACACTGCTGGAACGCTCAGTAGAACAGCAGTCATATAGCTGCATTATGTCTATATTAAGAGGTAAAAACAGGATGGGGAACTGTGCTTCCTTATTAGCATTTTGCTAAATTAAATAAATTACATCTTTCTGGTTATCGCTGTACAGACCGATTAATAAGTGTTTGCTGTGCCCTTATTTTTGAGCAACCATTTTAAAAGACAGAACCTTGTCAGGCTTCATTGGCAGTTTGCTGTTCACTTTCAGAAAGAAAGTAAACACCATCCAAAATGATTTTGAATTAGATATGATACATAAGCTGCAGCCGCCTAATCCACACAGACCACAGATCAATAATTGTCAAACAGCTAATGGATGCTGTTGCTACACATTACCGTTTCAAGTGGCTGTTACCAGTTAACAGTAAAGCTTTCTTATCAATCAAATGCTCTGCCAAGCTGGACTGATGAATATTTACAGGAGGTGACAGGTCAGAAACAGCAGCATGACGTGGGGAAGGTAAGAGAAACATCTATCCACTTGATTAAATAATAACTACATCCCTTCAAGTGTGGAGCAGGAATGAAATGAGGGTGTGAGTTTGTGTGCCTGCACAAAATGAGCTAATCTAAACACAGAATTCACTTAAAGCATCTTAATGAAATGTATTTTTATATCCTGCAGGTGGAGGAAACAGCTGCTGGGCAAATCACTCAGTCTGCATTTTTTGAACCTTCAGAACTACTAAACAGGTTTTTCTCTCAGATGTTACTAAGAGCTACGACTATAAAAACATACTAGGGTGCCACTATATGCAAAACTGTTCTGCAATGTCTGATAACATTTATTATTTGAATCTACAAAATTAAAGTACACTTTCAGTTAAAATAAGCCAGTTACAGCATTCAGCTAAAAATACACATCTGGTATTAGGTATGAGTTTGCAAAATTATTAATTCAAGACACATAGATGGTAAATAAGAAATAAGTGGATATAAGTTTAAAGTCTTTGAAAGTTTACGTTTCTATGTTTTACTATATAATGAAACACATTATATTACATGAGATTCTGACATGTTCTTTCCGTTCAACAGCAAATTATGTAACATAACATCAGTTCAGGGAATGTGAATAGATTCACAGCTTCACAGATATTCCAAGGCCACCATGTTTTAGACCACTCTTGCCTTGCCAGTGCCCTCCCTCAGGCTACACCTGCTTTCTGCAAGAGGGACATTTCAGTTGATCCTAGAAGAAATTTGTGGATACTATCCAATCTTTTAGTTTATGTTTAAAAGAAGATAATGAGCCACATTGCGTTACATACAGGGGAAAGTTATTCTAAAGTTTTGAGAGGTGCTGCCTTATAAACTTATCCTTCCACTGTGTTTTATTTATTTGTTGGTGAAGATTTAGGTCTCTGGTCCTAGTACTGCTGCAGATATTACAATTGCTAAGTAACAGCACAGTTCAAGGTCAATTGGGTCTCTAATGGTGTGCTGAGACTGGGATCACCTCTCAAAAGTCTATAGGATGCTGAATAAAGGGATAGAGCTTCCAGCCCCTCTTGGTAGTTCAGAGGATTTAAGCCTGAGATTGTTTTATTTAGGATCATATAGGGCCTTTTTAATTGTCTGATGTGTTTAGTGAGGTACATCACAAATGGGGATGTTGTATTTGATAATTGGCCCAATAAATGTTGAGTATAAGAGAGAATATTTATTTTGTATAGTATCAGACTTATTTTTTAATTTTTTTTCAGAAGGACTTCTCCTCAAAACTGACATTACATGCTTTTCCTATACCTACATGAATCAGCATGAATCAGTAACCACTTTATTCTGTGTGGTACCCCAAGGGAACTGAAATGATATGCCACAAAATGGGGCTGCTGAGCATCATGCTGTCATATCTATAATGAAAATGAATGGCAGACCTTATCTGGATGCTCCCTTCTTGCCTTTGTCCTGTCATTTGCCACTTGAGCAAGCAGTCATATTATTCTTTACTTTGCTGGTTTTATTACATGTACCTGCTGATGTCTAACTTGTCTCAACTAGCAGGCACACTAGATTCATACAGCATCATCCATACCTCTCCAGAGTAACTTTCTGGTTCCTGAAAAAGCAGTTCTGCTCCATCTCATTTGGATCCAGTTTTTCTCATTAGAAAGAATAAGAGTGTGCTATGCATACTGGGAATAGAAGCAGGTTTATAAAATCGTTCCTACATGGCAATAGTAATATTAGGATAAACCTTACTGACAGTGATTATGGAAGATGTGTCAGAAGGTCAGCGGCCTATAACTATGTAAGATGGCACGATCCAGAAGCGAAAATAAGAGATGAGGTTTTGCTCTAATAACTTACAGGCAGTTTTGAAAATTGCCTTCTTTTGTAACATCATATGAATATTTTCCCTAATTATGCCCCAACAATATTCTGACTCATAGGCTTAAGAATCTGATACGGCGTCTAAAGTAACAACTTCTCATTGGCTAGACCCCTCTATGGGCCACAATCTACTCGGTCTCCACAATGCAGCAAATAGAATTACAGAATTCAAACTCAGATGGGTGCCAACAGTCCCACCTTGCGAGAAGAACAGGATAGTCTCCCCTATGATGTGAGCATATTTCTTGTAGTCCATATAAATAAGATTACAAGTATCACTTCAAATCAGGTTACAAGCCTAGTGGAAACAAATCAGCAAACAAAAAATAAATACAATAAAGTAACTGAAAATCATTTAGCATACGGGAATGCTGTCAACACCTAAATGGACTTTACACAAAGAATTTATTTTCAGTTGTGGGGTCCGATATCCTCTATACAGCATTTACATTGTTCTGTCTACTGTGATGTCTGTTAAACTATGTTCTGTCTACTGTGATGTCTGTTAAACTATGTTTGTCATGTTTACAGCAGTAATGCCACATTATGTATATGAGCAGTTATAGGAAAGCTAGACAATCAATTTAGTCCTTGTCTCTTATAGCCTTTAGTATGTTGATTTACGGCAAATGTTGCCAAGGTACCACAGCTGATATAGTTAGCAAAAGTGTCCTTTTATTTTAGGACTCACAACAAGTTACTATCAATACTCTCTGCATCACTAACCAGGCAGGGGTGTACTCTTTCCCCTTTGTTACTTGCATTATATTTAGACCACTGGCAAAGAAAATAAGGGACTCAGAAATTCAAGGACATAATTGGTATGGTAGTCAAGAAAAGGTGTCTCTGTTTGCATATGATATTATTTTATACATGATAAAACCAGGAAAGGACATTTCAGTGTTGTAGAACATTTTGAAGCAGATGCAAATCTTTTCAGGATACAAAATTAATGAAGCTAAAATGAAGGCAATAGCTGGAAATTATGCACACATAAACTGGTTTAGCAATATCCATATTTATGTGGGAAGAGACTAAACAAAGATAATACAAAAATTGAGAAACTGGAAGCTTTGTTATATGGATATTGATAGTAAGATACAAGCAGTTAAAATGTTTTTAGTCCCTTTACTATTCTACACAGATCAGGCATATTTTTATCAACCAGAGGAGAAGTTGTGGATAGCAATTAATAAAGAGCTGAAGGACAAGGCAGATTGGGATTACCCAATTTGAAGGGGTATTTCAGAGCTACACAGTTAAGGCTCCTATACATAGCACAAGCAGAAAACCTATAATTCAAAGTGGAAAGAGATGATGATGAAACGGGAGGAAGCTCAAGAAACAAGGAGAGATTGGGATTTTGGACGCAGATCCTTAAAGTGAATAACAATAACTATAGAGGATATTATATTTATAAAGTAGTGGAAAGTATTCTAAGAACTAACTAACACAGGAATGGAGAAATGAAAGTCTGCCAACAAAGATGACTGCAAGTAGAGATACAGACAATAGGCAGGGGGGGGGCTGGTATTTATTGGAGAAAAATGACAAAAGAACCAAGGTATTGGGAGCAAATAATTAGAGAGGGAAAGGTAATAGAAGTTGTGACAACCCTCCCCTGGACCAGTAATCAAGGAGCCTCAATCCTCACCACTGGCAACAGTGGGAAGCATTCACTGAGAGGATAACAAGTACACACACAGTATTTCCAGTTACAGCTCTCTGTATCAAGTGCAATTTCCCTTAAGAGCACTCATAGACCACAGTCAGTCCGGAGCTGGTGTCTCCCTCTTCCTCCAGATCCCCAGTAAGACCCCCCCCACTGGCACAGCTATAGAGGTGAGATCTCAGCAGAGTGACCAAGCCAAAACCTCCAGCACCCTCTCTAACCAGTGCATTGTGTTCCTGCCCAAGTAGTTAACACACACACTCTCTGAGGTTTGATTTACACACACACACACACACACACACACACACACACATACACACACACACACACACACACACACACACACACACACACACACACACACACACACACACACAGAGGAAAGATGTGGCACAGGTTTACTAAGCTATGCTCCCTTCTGCCCAAACTATAAGGTAGTTATCACTGCCACCAGTCACTCCTTATCAGCTACTTTAAGACCCTTAACAAAGGGTGTCCAATCTTACTATGTAATATTAACACTAACAAAAATGGTAGTTTGACTAAAAGCAAAGCTATTAGGAGTGGTCCACACAGTGACATATATATGTGTATAAGTATATGTGTGTATATATATATATATATATATATATATATATATATATATATATATATATATATCTAAATATATATATATATATATATATATATATATATATATATATGGGTCTACCTGAGATGGTCGACAAGCCATTTGATCGACTTTTATTTGGTCGACAAGTCATTTGGTCGACAGGCAGATTTGCCCCCCTCCCCAATGTTGTGCAACCCTGGAGTTGATATATATAGTTAGGGGGGGTGTGGGGGGCACAGCCCCCCACATAAAACTGCTTGTCGACCAAATGAAAGTCGATCATTTGGCCCGTCGACCATGTGATAGGGATCCATATATATATATATATATATATATATATATATATATATATATATATATATATATATATATATATATTTTTACAGTGATAGAGTTCAAAAACACAGGAAATATTCCAGTACAGACTGACACAAATAAAAAAAAAAAACATCTAAACTACGCTTCAGTATATGCCTAATCTTAAAGAACTATACTTTTCCAAGAAACTTACTTCATTAGACCAAGGCAGATGTGGTTAATGTTTTTTTCTAGTTGTTGTCTGGTCTAAAACAGAGTGCAAAATGCTCTGTCTCACTAAGAGACTTCTCAAATTAATATGTAAAATATTACTGCTGGGATTACTTACAGAATGACATAATTTCTGGTCATCTGACTTCTAGTTCCCGGGTCAAAACTCTCATTGCTAGAAGCTGGCAGGATTTAGCATTTGCCTGTAAAAATATACAAGCAACTTTTGCTCATATCTTTGGCAGATGCAGGAAGTCATAAAACAATTGCATTCCTTCATGCTTCAAAAGTAGCAATTAGTTCACTCCAAGAACAATGCAGAAAGCTTCATAAGTACAGACTTTGTGTCTATAGCTGCAGTGAAAACTTGAGAGAGAGCCTCTTCATTGCATAGCCTATAAAGTAATTTAATTTCAGATATTTTTCTAAAGTTTCCTGGACTTGAAGTTAACCTTCCAATTTCCTCTGTTAAGTATGCGCATTTAAACAGTTACAATAGTGCAGGTACATTTCTGTTAACTTCCTGTAGGGCACACTGTGGTTACATTTCAAACACAGCACTCTACAAATACCCTTTCAACACACACATCTGTACAAGCAGTTTGACATACACATAACATACAGTTCTAATACATTTGTAACAGTGTTCTGCCATGTCACACTGAACTGATCGAAGGAAAGACACTGAGGAAACTCAGAGCTATAATATATAACATTAAGTATCCTATTTTTTGTTTATTTTGTTCTTTATTTCTTTGTTATTTATAGCACTTTGTGTACTGTGTATTTTTCTAGCTAGTTTCACTGTGTTTGAGGTATTAACTGGAAATTGTCCACTTTTATTATGCATCCGTTGGGTTGTTTGTTTCTGAAAACTTGTTGCAGTTAAACTCTTTTTTCTAGAGGCTCCTTTAGCTGTTTAAAACTTTCATTTAAAGGCTCACTGCTGCTTTTCAGCTGTGAGAAAAATTTCTGCAGTTTGTTTCCCACCCTCCTTCCCTGTTGGTATAGTGTTTTTATAGTTGGTGGCTTTGCAGTTGCCTGCCCGTAGTGTAAATTTGATCTGGGACCCTCCTCCCAGTCTAGTGTCATTACCTCATTCTACCCAGTACAGGGAGAACATTTGAGAAGGCCAATCAGCTTAGCTTCTGCTACTCCTTTCTCTCTTTCCTTTCTCTCTTTCCACTTAAAAAAAAAAAAAAATTATCTGCTTTTACTGTATTTGTGTTTCTTCCTACTTTATTTTGCTTTTGCGTCATCTTAAAAGTACTCAATTGTATTTATTACTGCTTGGTGTAACTCATTCTAAGCCTTTTAGTTTAAGCACTTGGGCTTCAGACCAGTTGTTTTACATTAAGAAGGTTTGTGGTCTGCACTGTAGTGGCAGAATAGGTAGCTTACATCCTTCTAAGTTGGGAACTGCTGATTGAGGGCTCAGCGTCTGTTATTCTAAAAGTGTATTAATTCTGGTTTAAGCACTTGGGCTTCAGGCCAGTTATTTTACATTAAGAGGGTTTGTGGTCTGCACTCTTGTGGGAGGAGAGGCTAGACTCTGCCCTTCTGAGCTGGGAATTTCTGGTTAAAGGCTTATAGTGCCTGCATATTTGAACTATTTCTTACTGAAATTGGTACACCTTGTTTGCTGTAGCATAGACTAGATCCAGGCCTGCTGAATCTAGCTTTGTTTGTATGCTTGATGTTTGTTTGCTTGTTATTTCCCTGAAACGCTAATTCCACCTAAAACGCGGCTTTTCAGCACTTCTGTGGATCCCTAGTGATATCTGCATTGCTTACTGTGATTATTTCCTTGTTTCACTTGAAAGAAAGTTACTGTTTGTCGTTTTTGCATTTAAATTACCTGTAACACATTGCATTTAAGTTACCTGGCACTTGCTCACTTAAGCAATTATATAAGTCAGCACTAAAAAATTAAAAGCACTACACCCGCACAAACTCCCCTTGAGTACCTTGTTCCCCATTGGCCCTTTTTTTCAATTATAAAGGAATTCCCAATACTATTCTAGCATGTCCAAAGGTCAGTTGTCAATCTCCTCTCCGGTCCAGCTGGTGAATCTGTGAATCTTGAGGCAATGTTACAACTGCCTCATGTACACAGGCAACCCTCTCCTCCTCCCAACAAATTCCAACACATGTGAGAGATGCAACCATATAGCCAAACTGGAGGCTAAGCTCTCTCAACTCAGTACTGGCGTAACCAGTCAGGAGGAGAAGGAAACCACACTCACTACAATTCCAGTGTCACATAGACCTACCACGACAGTAAACCAAACACATAAACACACAAAAACATACTCTGAGGCTCTAAATAAAAACTTGCCTAAGCAGCAGAGACCTCCATAGCAGATACCCAAGCAACCACTACCCCAAAACAAAACACGTGCAACACATAGCTCGCAAAGCCAGTGTGCCGAACAGTCACAGCCCTTAAGGCTAAACAACACACCTGATACACTTGTAATAGGTGACTCTGTCATCAGGCACACTGACGTCCCGCTCACCAGGCTGAACAAGGAGAAGGTCACGGTGAGCTGCCTGTCGGGCGCTAGGATCCGCTACATAACACAAGCACTCAGGTCACTCCAAGGCAAGTACAAATATGACTCAGTCATTGTCCATGCCGGTGTGAATGACCTGAGACGTACCTCCCTGGACTACATGAAAAGAGACATAGAGGAGCTCTCTGAGCATGTAGCCCAGGCTGGTATGACCCTGACCTTGAGTAGCATCTTACCCTCACCAAGAATGATGCCACAATATGAAGCCAAGATGATCAATTTCAACAACTGACTTAAGTATTGGTGTCATTCAAAGGGGATCCAATGCCTGTCAGCCAGGGATGACATGCTCGACAAGCCACGATGCTTCGCTAGGGACGGCTTGCATCTGTCACCCCTGGGCTTTCGGATATTGGCAAAGGCTCTTGCTACCCCCATTGTGCCTTTTTTAGGCAAGGCTCAAAAGACAAACCCACCTCCATAGGTATCACAAGGGATAAGAAACTAAGAGTAATGCTACTCAACGCCAGAAGTCTAAACCTCAAGATGCACACACTCGAAACTCTCCTTAGCATGGAGAACATCGATATCTGTGCAGTAACAGAAACCTGGTTCAAGGCTCACGAGAGCACCCAAGCACTACCAGGTTATACCTCATACCATGCTTTTCGGCCCCAAAACCTGGACCAAACCACAAAAGGAGGGGGAGTATCAATATTCGACAAAGATACCCACACCTCCAGGTTGGTGGCACAGCACGAAGCATCAGAGACTATCCATGTGCAACTAACAGTGGGTAAAACTGCCTTCCAGTTTATAGCCTGCTACAGACCACCCTCCCAAACCCAGGAACCCCACTCGGCCATCCTGAGAACACTGGAAAATATGAAGGTCTCTCCAAACACCATTATATTGGGTGACTTCAACTACCCAAACATAGACTGGGAGCATTACTCTAGCTCCAACACCCTAGCCCAAAGGTTCCTAGAATTTATAAACTCAAATACTATGGAACAACTTGTTACCACTTCCACAAGAGGGAAAAACATACTGGACCTGATCATCACCAACATGGGGGCTCTATGCTCCAGACCAGAAGTGTATCCCTCACAGGTAAGATCAGACCATAAACTAATCTCATTGGATATTCACATCCCGACCCCACCCCCTGCCCAGAAAACCACAGTGAAAACTTCTCTAAAGCAAATTTCACACTCCTCAAAACTGAGGTGGAATCCTTCAAAGCCCCCGGGCCTGTGGAAAATAAGGCGCAGACCGCAGAATCCTTTATAAACACATTCTATGAACACCTTCAGGAATGAATGGATCATGCAATCCCAAATAAAACCAAGACCCAATCCTCAAAAGGCAGGCGTCCTGTCTGGTGGACCCCAGCAATAAACAAACTATACAATAGAAGGAGGAAGCTACTACATGATAGAGCAAAATCCCAAAAAGGGAAGGCATCTCTGATCAGTATTAGCAAAAAACTACGGGCACTCATAAAATCGTCTAAGGCCAGCTTTGAGACAAAAATTGCACAGGACACTAAGAATAATCACAAGGCTTTCTTTAGTTATGTTAGGAACCTGGGTGGGAATTCCCAGATATGCTCAGAATTAGTCCAAAATGACAAAAAATACACCGAACCCACAGACATTGCCAACATCCTAGCTGACAGGTTCAGAGCAAACTTCTCCCCCCCTCCCCACCAAAAGGGCAAATATCTATCCCAGCAGAGTGCTGCCCCCCTGACATCTCAGATGCTCAGGTAAGAGCCGCCCTCTCCAAAGCAAAAAACACAGCATCAATGGGACCAGACGGTGTCCCGGGCTGCGTCCTACATGAACTCCAAGAAGAGCTAAACTCAAATATAAAACTACTGTTCAATCTCAGCCGTATTACAGGATATGTACCCAAAGAGTGGCGTACAGCAACAGTGGTCCCTCTCCACAAAGGTGGTGCCTCAACGGATCCTGGAAACTATCGCCCCATAAGCCTGACTAGATTGGTCTGCAAAGCTATGGAAAGGATCATCATGGACCTCATAAATAAAGATATTGGGGACCTACAGACACTGGATCCTACCCAGTTCAGCTTTGTTAAGGGCAGATCCTGCCTCTTAAACCTGGTCACCAAGGCCATTGACGAGGGGAAGGTGGTCCACACAGCCTACCTGGACCTCGCAAAAGCCTTCGATGCATTACCCCACTTGGGCATTATAGATAAGCTCACCAGCTTAAATATAAACCCCTATGTCACTAGATGGGTTGCAAACTGGCTCAAGGACAGAACCCACATGGTTAGAATTGCTGGAGCCATGTCAGACTCCAAACCAGTTACAAGTGGCATCCCACAAGGCTCAGTCCTGGGACCTCTCTTGTTCGGTATATATTTCTCAGAGGTACAGGCCAATACGGAAGGACTGTGGCTGACCAAGTTCGCAGATGACTTCAAACTAGGCGCCATAATCGACTCTCCAGCCGACACAAGCATTCTGCAAAAGGGCCTCATAGAAACAGACAACTGGTGCCAGAGCCATGGCCTCAAACTAAAAGCCAAAAAGTGTATAGTCATCCCCTTTGGAAAAAAACAAAGTGCCCACAAATTACCACATAGGTGGTAATCCATTAAGTATGGAAGAAGTAATTAGGGACCTGGAGACCCAAGTTGATAGCAATCTCTCATTTGAAAACCACGTGGCCAAAGTGGTTAGAAAAACATTTTATATAGCCCACCTAATCATGAAGGGATTCACATCTAGATCAGGGGAGGTCATCGTGACCCCAAAAGTACCTCACCAAGAGGATCAAAGGGCTCAAACAGATGCCATATACTGCCCGGTTAAAGAAACTCCAGCTCTACTCAGTGGCATACCGTCTGCTCAGAGGCGATCTGTGCCTGACATATAAAGCCATGTCCAACCCGGAATTAATGGACATGCTGCACCTCAGAAAATCCAAATCCCATCGAGCTACGCACTCGAGAGACGAACCTCAGCACTGAAATAAACAGGACATGCTGGTGGGACAGATTCATAACCCAGAGGCTACCTTCACTCTGGAATAAAATCCCAGTCCAGGTTAGGCAGAGTCCCTCACTGACTCTCTTCAAGAGGAATCTTGATGAGTGGATAGGAGATCGTAGGTTTACCCCGGGTATCACTTCTGTGTCACTGTTAGACAGAGGCACAGTATATTAAGCTTGAAAAAGGGCATAGCACAATTAATTTAAAATGGGTGGCGAAAGCCAAACACACTCTGGCTAGGCTTATAAATGCCCTAGGGCAGATAGCCTAGTATGAACCTATGAACACAAGCATCTTGTATACATCAGTTTGACTCACCAATGACATATAATTATTTACAAAATTCCAGCTATCTGTACAGGCAGTAACTCCCTTTGTCACAGAAACAACCAAGAATTTATTTGGACTGCAAGCTAGAGATTGCCTTCCTTATCAAGGCTTGATATCAGAGTAGAGGCAACAGAAAGAAATAGGGGGATCCTAAGTGAAATACCAGCATTGGTAGAATTTTGAGTAGAATCTAGAACAGAAGCCACTGTTAGAAAAGGAATAATTAATAGAGCATATAAAATATTGCATGATAACTATAAGAATTGATCAGAGGAGGTTAAAAAGGATTGGGAAGAGAGACTAGATAAGTAATTCACAAAGAAACAATGGGGGATATATGTGTCTCCCAAATATGCAACAAAGTCTATAAAAGTTAAGATCTTTGCTTGGAAGTGCTTACACAGGTATTTTTATATCACAAGTAAACTCCAAAGAAGTTTTTCTCACGGAGACAGAAAACGCTGGAGGTGTGATGGGGAAGAAAGAGGTAACTGGGAACATATTTTCTGAGAGTGTAATGATTTGGCAGACTTTAAAGATTCCCTGCAGACTACTCCATCAGAGATACTGGGCGAGCAAATTGGTGTAACTATGATACAGAATCAGAATAACCTAGACATAGTAAGACTTTGCTGAATCTAATTATGGTGGCTGACAGAAATGCAATTTCTAGAAAATGAAATCAAAGTCTAAGCCAACTGTACTAGAAGTAGTAAATATAGTAACAGAGATAAAACAACTGGAAACGAGATCTTTAGAAAAGGGTAGGAGCAAATTACATAAAAAAAACAATGGGAACTGTAGGAACAATACATGCAGAGCTGGAAATGAGGTTTAAAAGAAGACAGGATTTGAATTAGCTGTGTAATGTTTGACAGACAGTGAACAGATAAATTATAAATGATGTATAATGTTTGCAATTAAAATTATGTCAATATGGTTTGTTTTCATTTATAGAACTGTATGATTTCCTACATCATATGTGATAATTTAATAAAGATGTTTCTTGTTTAAAAAAATAAAAAATACTCACTGCATTAATACCAGCAACTACAGAGTTGTTCAGTCATAATAGCCACTCTTGTTCTTTTCTTTCTGATAAATTGTGAGCATCCTATTCCCTCAGACCTAGCATTACATTAGTCATCACAAAAAGCATACATTTCTTTCATGCATTATTCCACGCTGCAACCAAGCCATGATTTGTCTCTTTTAGACTAGTAAATGTAATATACTCATACAACATGTTTATACATGCATTTTGATACCATTGTAATATATCATGTTAATTGTGTTCTGTGCCCTTAACAATACATCTTATGTAAATGAAACCCATGAATTAATCTGACAATATCCTGTGCCCTCGCACACCGTCTATCTTACACCACATGAAAACTTGAGGCCATATCTCTCAATGTGGAAACATCAAAAATCTGGACAAAGGCCCATGAAAAATAGGTACAAATCTGTACACTGATTACCATAAAATTTGCATACAGAATTACATAACCCCACCCACTCCACTTGAATTGTGGGATACCGACTTTCAAATGCAAACTGAAGAACAGACAACCAAAATATGGCCCCAGATCCAGAGTTCCCCTGCAGCCATTCCAATATCCCATTACCTAGCTATTTCACCCCATTTACCATAAACACTAATACTGCTTTACTTCTACAATGATTATTTGGATTTTATTTTACATTTTATAGCACAATGCACAAACACTAACAGACATCTGCTAAACAAAGCAATACTGTCTCACAATGAAAACAGACTTAACATTAAAACTTCTCTGGCTTTGAAACTCACATTCATTGAAACAGCATTGAAACCCACACCACATGCAAAGAAAATGCATCTGGCCAGTGGTGGATAAAGATTACCTTTGGGCTGTTTTCAAATCATAGGCTACTTGCACATGAAGCGAGAAACATACATGTGTTCTTTGATACACCTTTCTGACTTTAGTAAATTATATTCTTTGTATAATACAGCACACTTGTTAGACTTAGAGAGCATTTTACATTTATTTTTTTCCAGTAAGCAATGAAACAAAATGCATGAACCAATAATGACAAAAAACTGTCCAATTCAGAACATTTCCATCATAAAAGCAATGAAACAAAATGCATGAACCAATAATGACAAAACTGCCCAATTCAGAACATATCCATCATAAAAGTGTACTTATACACACACACACACACACACACATATATATATATATATATATATATATATATATATATATATATATATATATATATATATATATATATATATAAAACTTAATGTAAATAGAATGACAGTAGTGTAAGCCTTGGGCATCTTGCACAGCTTCTCAAACTCTCAAACTTATTTTCAATTTCAGTTTTTTGCTTACTCTGATTTGTGTTATCAGACCAACTCAGTAGCTGTAAATGCACAACAAAATAACCCAGGTGAACTGCATGTTTTAAGACTCCCAATTTTTAGTCCAAGTACTGACAGACCCTCCCTACATTCATCCTGAAGCATCAAAACTATCATTGTAATCCAGGTGCTGTTAGCTAGCTACTCTTGCTTCTCCACTGTCTGCAGTGGAAAAATATTTGTTTTATCTTGAATGCTGGAAAATGTACTGTACTTGTTTAAAAATATTTTTTATAACACAGCACAGAACATAACAATTCTGATTTTCTGTTTGAATTTGCGTTAATGATATTTTTTGCTCTTTCCACTGAGGCAGAAATGCCCTTGTGCATGACATTTTCTCACTTCTGTTGTATCTGTAGCTACTCTCTTGACTTGTTACACCCACCCCCTTTAAAAGTACAACAACACAGTACAGTATCAGCAATGCATCTACATACTGTGGGAGTAGAACCCACAGCCTTCTGCATCAAAAGCAGTATTTAACCTGTTATGCTATTAACAATGCAAGCAGACTCAGCATAAGCAACACTAAACTTCTCTTCTCCTGAAGCTCTCAGCTCCTTGTAAAATGCACTTGACACTCAACTGTATCTCTCAACTTTGCAACACAAGAAATCTGGAAAAAGCCAACATTTATTGGGGGGGGGGCAAAAGCCCAAAAACCAAGGACACATTTTCAATATGGCTTGTATAGTTTTGGAAGGTTGCTAGACTAAACCATGCATTTTACTGCCAAGGCTTGAACCCAGGACCCTGTGCACTACAGTCAGAGCAACATACCACAATGCCAAATCAGTTTCCTGAAAGACAGGAAGACTGAAACTTAAAGGCTATAATTTAGTGAATTCAGTTCTAACTTCTCACCATAGCTCTCAACCTCTTAGCACAAAACACCTGAACAAAGCCAATAATGGTGGAATACAGCCCCAAACATATTCAGTGAATTCAGTTCTCATCATAGCTGTCAACCTCGTAGCACAAAAAACATGGACAAAGCCAAAAATGGGGGAATACAGCCCCCAAAATAGGGACAAATTTCAAATAATGATCTTATAAACTTAGAAAATTGCTAGAATAAAATGTTTTGGGTTACCATGTGTTTTCTGAAGAATATGAAGGTTGAAATTCAAATGCTTGTCATTATTTAGTGAATTCAGTCCATCACTGATTTGCCACAAAAACCCAGAAAACCACAGATTTTATGAGGAACAGAACAAAAATATAAGGCAAATGTCTGGAAAGTGGTGGTGAGTAGGGAATTTATGCTCTTGTTACCTGTACCCAAGTTACAGGGTTTGAGTACCTCTAGCCACCAGGTCTATTCACCTGGGGCATTTCACACACACATACACACACACACACACACACACATACACACACACACACACACACACACACACACACACACACACACACACACACTTAAGGGGTGCCAATTTGGAAAAAGGGGGCTTTAGGCATATTCTAGACTTCATTAATAAAACCTGATTTTTTTTCCCTTTGCTGACTTGGTTAGTCTCGCTATGCTTGTGGCCTATTTTCAGGGATGACCTGAAGTGGTATTTATAAGAGTAGGGGAAATTTGGTCAGGGCATCAGGGAACTTCCCCCCTACTGCTATGGTGCTCATGGTACATGTGGTTGACAAGTGCGAGTGTCAATTCTTTTCCTAGCACAGTGGCATATGGGAGAACAATATGTAAAACATGGTAATGAAGGAATGTGGTGAAGAGGCATATGCCAACCCCAAAGAGTTATTTGTTGAAGTAGAGCAGTGATTCGGAGAAATGAGGGGTCGATCAAATCAAGGGTTCAGAAGATGTGTTCCAAAAAAATTATTTGAAGAATTGAAAGGTGACGAGGGACAGAAGGAAGAAGTCATTATTACAACCATCCAGTTGGGAGGGCTGTGGGATGATATATTTGAAGATTTATGAAGATAACACACACACAAAAAATAGAAAATAAACTATATAATGGAAGAAGGACAAAGGAAAAGGAAGTCAAGAATTATTAATGACAATTAGGGAAATGGTGGATGATACAAAGAAATGCCAAAAAAGAAGCAAAAATAATGGCGGCTGATATAAAGCATTTGGTTCAATACAGCATGACATCTTATGACAAAGAATATAATTGTAATATTCAAATAAAAAGCATGTGAATCAGTATGTAAAATACTAAAATTAGAATCTTAGTAAATGGATGGTTAAGTGAAGAAATTGAGATAAATAGAGGTTTAAAACAAGGATGTCCAACCAGCAGCATTTTGTTTGTAAAGGTTATGAACTGTGTAGTAAAAGAGATAAATGAAGAAATGGAAGGAAGTAAATATGTACAAGAAATGGGTGTTTCATATCCTATTATTATCTCTTATGCTGATGATATAATATGAACAGCTAAAAACACAGAATAAATGAAAGAGGTTTTTATATATGTGCATAAAAACTGCAAGAAGTTGTATTAAAAATGAATAGGGAAACATTTAAGGGTTCTGGAGATAATGAACAGTTGGAAGGAATACAGTTTGAAAGAAAAAATATCAGGAATTGATTTCAGAGAATGTAATATATTAAATAAAGAGAGGGATAATTTTGAGAGATTTAAAGGGACTCACTGTCATGTAGAATAGGCTTCCAGGTTATCATTTAAGAAAAAAGTACATTTAATAAATACAATATGGATGGCAAAAGTCTCATATATATTAAAGTTATCTGGGGGTTCCAGTCAGTTAAAAGTGGAGTATTATATATGGATAAAGAGGATGAGGGTTGGAATTACTGAATCTAATAGTATATGGAGATTCATTGAATTTATACAAGGTATTGGAATGGATAAACAGAAAGGAAAACAGGTTGATAACACAAATATTTAAGAAGAAATCTGAAAGAGAATGGAAATTAATAACATTTAATAAAAGGGAGAGGGAGAGAGAGAAAGAAGAAGAAATGAAATAAAACAAGAATGTATCAATACAAATAATAATGTGAAAAGTAAGTCTAGAGGGAATAAAAGGAAATAGGAAAGCATGGTATGAAAATATAATGATGAAAATTATTGTATGAACCCATGGGGACATTTAACAGAAGAAAAAATAAAAGTAATAAAGCAAATAAATTAATGGTGTATGAAGAATATTGTATGTCGAGATTTTTATGGAAGTTACAAATTAACAAATTGCCAGTAAAGGAAATATGCTTTATAAAAATACATGAAACGGTTTGCTATTTTTGTGGTAAACTGGAAACAGCAGAGCATGTTTTCTTAACATGTAAACAAGTTAAAAATTTATGGGGAAAATAATAGAAATTAAAATTGTTAAAAATCATGAGATTATAAACAGATACAAATGGCTATGATTGGATATGAATTTTAAGGGGAATATAGAAAAGAATATATTCATAATTTGGACAAGAAAATGTTTTGTATTATAGGAACAATTTGGAATGAAAGACTGAATGAGATTATGTTCAGTGGAAAGTAAATATTATCAAACAATACAAAAAAATCAGAGGGTGGTTATGGAAAAAGGAGTGGTGGTCTATACAAATGTAATTTTGTCAGTAATTAAGAAATGTAGAGTTAATATAAATTCTTTATAAACACGTAAATTATATATAGTTATTATAAAGGACTCTTACTCTTTTCAATAGATGCCATGGGATCTTTTACATCTAACTGAGTTACCATCAACTTATGCAGAAGGGCAAAGTCAACAAAATCCAAAAAGTTAGACATCTGATAAAAAGGACTGTCCATAGAGATTCATGTTATATAACAGAAGTAAATAGGATACATTACTGTGCAGCTAAATTAATAACAGATAAAGTTTTACCACAAAAACACAGGGTAATAAGGGAAATGAAGGGGGAGAAGTTGAATGCCAACAAGAAAGTATGAAATAGAGAAAACTATAAAGCAATTAAGACAAAAAGTGTCACTGTTAGAAGAGTACAGAAGAAGGAAAAGGTCAACAAAAATACTTAGAAAGATAGATGTGATAAAAGCAATGGGCAGTATCAGAACAGATCAGCGTCTATTTTGTACTATCTGAAATAAACTAAAAATATCAGCAAAGGTAGAAAAACTTAGAAGTTATGCACATAAATGTAAAGGAAAAGTACAAAATAAGCACTTTACTGATGACTCAAAAAGTGTTAAAGAGAATTGGAAAACAAGGTAAAAGGAATTGAAACACACCAAAAAAAGAAGAAATAGATACATTTTGGGGAAATATCTAAGAAGATCCTGTGGAATGTAACAAAGATGTTAAATGGACAGAAGAAATAGAAGAAAAAATAAGAAATTCAAATGTACAGGATATGAAATGGGATGAAGTAATGGGCAGACAGACTGAAGCAAAGTTAAGAAAAGTTCCTAATTGGAAAACCACAAGGTCAGGTACAGTACCAAACTTTGGGCTAAAAGTATTAGCATCTTTACATGAAGACTTAGCCATGAGTAAGAACTATTCACATGTGCACCCCAAATAGAAACCAGCCTGGTTAACAACAAGAAAAACAATACTCCTACTTAAACCTGCAAGCTATCCTAAAAACTATAGACCAATAATTTGCCTTCCAATGATGTATAAACTATACACTGAAATTGATGCCGAACAAGTTTACAGTTATTTAGAAGAAAACTCAACCATGGCAACAGAAGAAAAGGGTAAAAAAAGAAAGTCATATGGAACAAAGGATCATTTGCTGTCAAAAAAAGTCATAATGAAGAACTATAAAAAGGGAAAGAATCTAAGCATGGGATGGACAGACTACAAAAAAAAAACATTTGAAAGTACCCACATTCATGGATGAAAGAGTGTTACAAAATGTATAAGATACACCTTACACTGATCGATTACATTACAGCAGTCATGAAACAGTGGCAAACCACTTTGCTGTTAAGCAATGATAAAGGACAAACTATTATTCCAGGGATAAACATTTAAAGGGGAATATTCCAGGGTGACTCTCTGCATACCTCTCAACCTTGAATCATGAAAAATCTAGACAAAGTCCTGTGAAAAGTAGGTACAACTAGCCAAAAATTGGGACACTTATGAATATAAAATTTGTATACATAATTATGCAATCCCACCCACCCCAATGAAATTATGGGATACCAACATTCAAAACACAAATTGAAGAACAGAAAGAATATTAAACACAAAATATGATTAGAATAATAGTGTTTATTTATATGAACATTTGAACTTGTATCAAACTTTGAACTTTTACAAAACTGAAATGCAATTTTATAGGTTCATAGGTGTGTGCTAGGCTAATGGCCATGGAGCCTTTACAAGCCTAGCCCATAGGATTACCCTGGCATTGTGCCACCCGACCTTAGTTTCTAGCGCTTCTGTCGAGTAGAGCTACTGGAGTGATCCCTGGGGTGAAATTTCTATTTCCCATCCACTCATCAAGATTTTTCTTGAAGAGAGCCAGTGAGGTGCTCTGCTTGACATGTATGGGAAGTCTATTCCATAGCATGGGCAGTCTCTGGGTTATGACCTGTCCCTCCAGCATGTTCTGTTGATTGTGGTAATGGGGTTGAGGTCTCTGGAGCATGTGATGTGGAGGGATTGGGATTTTTTTAGATGTAGCATTTCTAACAGAGCTGGGTCAGACATGGTTTTGTAAGTCAAGCAGAGATCGCCTCTATGTAGGCGACATGAGACAGAGAATAGTTGGAGTTTTTTAGTCTGTCCATATAGGACAAGTGTTTAATGCCTAGGATCCTCTTTGTGGGGTACTTTTGTGGCCCCTCCAGTTGTTGCAGGTGTCTAGTGAGGTACATGCCAAATGGGGCATTGTACTCGATGATGGGCCTAATGAGGGGAGAGTAGAAGGAGACAATGACATCTTTCTTCCTGGATGCAAAACCCTTAGTAATGAGATGTGCCACATAGAAGGACTTTCTGACCACAGTGGCAACGTGGTGGTCAAAAGAGAGGCTGCTGTCAACCTGTGTTCCCAGATCTCTTATAATGCCATCTGTGTTCAGTGGTAATCCAAGGGAACCAGGTTTTTCCTAAGGGGGATGATGACACATTTTTTGGCATTGAGCTTAAGGCCATGGTTCTGACACCAGTCGTTGGTGTCACTGAAGCCTTTCTGTAGGATGTCAGCATCACTTGGGGATGTAATAATAGCTCCCAACTTGCAATCGTCTGGGAGATTTGTCAGCCAGAGTCCCTTTGTGTTGGCCTGAATTTCAGAGACGTAGATACCAAACAGAAGAGGACCCAGGACCGAACCCTGTGGGACTCCACTCATGACTGGTCTGCAGTCTGACTTGGAGTCAGCTACTTTCACACCGTGGGTTCTATCTGTGAACCAGTTTGCAACCCACCTAGTGATAAAAGGGTTGATGCCTAGCTTAGTGAGTTTTTCTATGATTCCTGAGTGGGGAATGGTATTAAAAGCCTTGGCCAGATCAAGGCAGGCTGTATAAACCACCTTGCCTTCATCTACAGCTCTGGTGACTGACTCAAAGAAGTCAACCAAGTTAAGCAGACATGATCTACCCTTCACAAAACCAAACTGTGTAGGATCCAGAGTTTGGAGATTCCCTATCTCCTTGTTTATTAGGTCCATGATGATGCATTCCATACTTTTGCATATCAGACTCATCAGACTAATTGGGGGATAATTCCTGAGGTCTGTAGTCACTCCTCTTTTGTGGAGAGGGATGACTGTAGCAGTGCACTATTCGGTAGGGACAAAGCCTGAGGTGAGGCTGTGATTGAACAGGGCACACAGGTGAGGTGCCAGTTCACTCTCTAGTTCATGTAGAACACAGCCAGGGATATTGCCGTGTCCAACAGAAGCTGTAATCTTGGCCTTGGACAGTGCTGTTTATCCTGTGCAGCAGTAATATTGGGTGCCTGGCAATCTACTGTTATTGTGATTGGTCCTTTGGGGGGGACAGAGGGGAAAAGTTAGCACTGAATCTGCCGGCCAGTATATTGGCAATATCTGTTGGCTCGGTACAGGAGGTACTATTGTGCAGTAGCTCAGAGCAAATCTGGGTATTGCCGTGGAAATTCTTTACATAACCATAGAAGGCCTTGTTTTTGTCTTTACTATCTGCTGCAATTCCGTTTTCATAGATAGCTTTAGAGGATTTGATGAGGGATCTCAACCTTTTGTTGAGGCTGATAAGGGAGTTTTTCCAGTCTTGGGACTTCACCTTATTCCACATCAGTTTCCTCCTTCTGTTGTAGAGTTTGTTTATGGCAGGGGACCACCAGATTGGCTTCCTTTTTTTTCGAGGAGAGCTCCTTAGTTCTGTTGGGTATGGCGAGATCCATGCATTTGTGTACGTGTCCATACAGTGCATTGGTGTATGATTCAGCGGTCATGCAACTATTCTTCATTTGCATGGGTGCCGTGAAGTTAGCCAAATCTGTTTTTAGGAACCCAAAGTTAGCCTTGGAGAAGTTTTTCATGGTGGTTCCTTTTGTGCGGGTGGGGGTGGGGGGGTGGGGTGGGAGGGATGTGGATTTCCAAGGTGATTAGTTTGTGGTCAGATCTAACCAGGGAGGAGTTGACTATTGGAGTAGAGCAATGGTCGCCCATGTTAGTAATGACCAGGTCAAGGATGTTGCTACCTCTAGTGGGGGTAAGAATGAGCTGGTCCAGAGCACTGGAATTAATGAATTCCAGAAAGCATTGGGCAAGTGTATTGGTACATGAGTAGTTTTCCCAGTTAATGGAGGGTTAGTTGAAGTCGCCCAGTATGAGAGTGTTAGGTTGGACCCTAATATTCTTCAAGGTGCTTAGAAACGTGGAGTGTGAGTCTCGAGACATGGTTGGGGACCTATAGCAGACTACAACCTGAATTGCTGTCTTAACCAGTGTTAGCTGCACCTGAAGTATCTCAGATGCATTATGTGATACCAGTCTGGAGGTGTGTGCATCCTTTATGAATATGGAAACATCAACGCCTTTGGAGCTTCAGTCCAAGTTCTGGGGCCAAAAGGTGTGAAATGAGTTATAGCCTGGTAGTGCAGGGATGCTTTCTGCTGCCTTGAATCAGGTCTCTGTTACAGCACGAATGTCGATGTTCTCCATTTTAAGGAGTGCTTCGAGCTGGTGCATTTTGAAATTTAGACTTCTAGCGTTAAGCACAATGCCTCTCAGATTGCATTTGTTTGTAGCTGTTACAGTGGTAATTTGTTCTTTGGAACATTGCCTAAAAAAGGCACTATAGGGTTGGCAAGAGCCTTGGTCAGTATCTGGAAGCCCAGGGGTGACAGATGCAGGCCACCTCTGGCAAAGCATCAAGGTCTGCCAATCATGTCATCCCAGGCAAACAGATACTGGATCCCCTTAGAATGACACCAGAAACTTAGTCAGTTGTTGAAATCAATCATTTTCTGCTTGTACTGTGGTATTAGGGTGATGGCAGGATGCTGCTAGGGTCATACCCACCTGGGCTACATAATCCAAGAGCTCCTCCATCTCTCTTTTCATGTAGTCCACGGAGGTACGTCTCAGGTCATTCACACGCACATGTACAATGGCAGAGTCATTTTTGTACCTGTTGTTGAGGGACCTGAGTGTGTGCGTTATGTGTTGGATCCTGGCACCTGACAGGCAGCTGATTGTTACTTTCTCCTTATTCAACCTAGTGAGTGGGATATCAGCATGCCTCACTATCAAGTCACCTATGACTAGTGTGTTGGGCATGCTGTTTTGCCTTAAGGGCTTAGGTTGAGTGGCACACTGTTTAGGACAGTTATGTCATTAGTGTTGTGTTGTGGTGGTCAGGTGCATTTCTGCCTTGATGGTCTCTGCTGTTTGAGAAGATATCTATTGAGAGCTTCTGCGAAGGTGGGTGTGTGGTTTGTGTTTTTATGTGAAGCCAGTGCTGGTGTGTGTTCTGATGGGCTATGTGTTCCATGTGGTGTGGTGCAAATGTTGACCTTGTCCTCTTGACCAGCTATTCCAGTCTTGGCTGGAGAGTGCGTGGCTTCCAATCTGGATATATAAGTGCATCTCTCACAAGTCTGAGTGTTGGGAGGTAAGAGGACAGGGTTGTCAGTGTATATGAGGCAATTGCTACATTGCTTCAGGATGCCTAAGTTCACCAGGTTAATAGGAGAAAGCACAGAGAACTGACCTTTAGACATGCCTGGAGGGGTGGGCATTAATAAATACAGGAGCTGTTTCCCTGTAGAATGTTTAGTGCTGGTAGCACTTTTGTGTGCTACAATAATTGCTACAAGAAGTCTGGTAAAGTGCTACACTAATAAGTTAGTAAAAGTGCAGGAGAGGAGAGGAGAGAACTAGCAGATCTGAGTGAAAAATTGTAGAACAGACTTTGGCACCGCTCAGAAGCTTACAAACAGTCCTGGATACAGCAAATCTGTATCTGGACTAGATTAGTTACAGGAAAGGTGGGAAATAATTGCAGATGTGGACTTTTAATCCAGAAAGTTGGAAGAGATGGAAAAAACTGCCCAAACAGCCAATAAGCTACTATTTCTGGGCCAGAAACCACTCCTTCTGTGGTAGATAAACTACCTAGTGCTTACTACTCCCACCGATAAGGTAGAAGGCTTCCCTCCAACACCGAAAGGCTTGGGGGGCTCGGAAGCTTATAAACAGTCCTGGATACAGCAAATCTGTATCTGGACTAGACTAGTTACAGGAAAGGCAGGAAACAAGCACAAACGTGGGCTTTTAAACCAGAAAGATGAAATAGATGGAAAAACTGCCCAAACAGCCAATAATCTACAATTTCTGGGCCAGAAACCCCTCCTCTTGTGGTAGATAGGCTACCTAGTGCTTACCACTCTCACTGATAAGCTAGAAGGCTTTCCTCCAACACAGAATGGCTTGGGAGGGCTCAGAAACTTACCACTAATATTAAATAACACCTCTACAAAATATTAACTAATTATCTAGCATCAATCTTCCTGTCCAGCACTAAAAAACATTTTACACAAATATGTTCCCAGTCGGTCAGTGCAATCCAGTGATCAAAAAAATTCCTGTCTACAAATCTAGCAATCCTGCTGGGATTCCCACCTGTCTCGGACTGGGATATTACTTTACAACCATTTATGACCTATAAACCCACACAGCGTACAACCTCTTGGATTAGCTGTAATAGGCTACACGGGTAATATAGCCAGAGGGCATTCACCAGCGAACATCAGCCCAAGTCTTACTCAGCTGTGAGTCCTAGTACTACTTTCTTTTGAGGAATAAGAGACCCTTGCCTAGAGGCACCATGTGGTCAAATGTTTGGATTAGGAACACGCAGCTTCAGAAAGCATGGCTCATACAGTGATACACCACCTCCCAAGTCAGTATATAAATGCAAAAAGAATTAAGTAACATTATATTAAAAGGTTTGGACCAACGTATGCCATTACATTCTCATTTATCTACATTCTAGGTGTGACTTGCATTTAATCAGCTGTTGGTACAAATGAGATCTCGGGAATAAACCTTACCTTACCCATTATTTCACAAGGGCTTCCTTACATCAAAAAAAGAAATATGACCACAATTCCACTCTATCACTGCTCGTAGCAGATAAAACAGTTGTCAGGATACACCACGAGAAGTCCAGTTGTACTTGTTACTCTATCACTGCTGTAACCCTGCATCTTTCTGCAGTCTAATTATCTGCTTTCCTACTGGTATGTGTTGCCTGCAATTGTTTTCAAGACACCAGTTGGAACAAAGGACACTTGCAGTTAAGGCTCCACTTCTATGGAAAACAAAGAAAAGATGAATGAACACTCAGACATCCGTAATGTCACACCAATCAACAATTAAAGAATCAAAGTAAACAATCCACTGTTTATCAGAAGCAGAGAACTATATCAGCCATGGTCCTATACAATGATTTAACTGTATGCCACAAGGTTCCCTGGACTACATCACTTAATAATGCGGTGGTGCAGCAGCAGCATTGTTGCCTCACAGCAAGAGGTTCTCCCGTTCGATTCTTGGCTGGAGTGCGGGGAGTGCCTTCTGTGTGGAGTCGGCATGTCCTCCCCATGGTTAGGTGGGTATTCGAAAGACATGCATAAATGGGCATGCCTTTGTTGAAGTGTGAATCCTAGTACTACTTTCTTGGCATTCGTGAAAATCTACTGCCAATCATTAGCAGACCGGAGTTCTGCTATGGCGACCCCTAACTGGGAAAAGCCAAAAGACCAACAACAACAACTGCACTAAAAAGTCATGTGTGACAGAAGATAAATTAAATTAGTTTGCTAAAGTTAGTAACACACCCTCCTAAAAATGCAGTCAAACAGGAATTCAAGAAAAAACAAAAATATCTTATTTTTGTCTGTAAGAGGCGGAAGACATGGCCGAAGGCAGGAAGAGAGGAGAAAGGCTAGGACTGTGGTAGTGAGGGTCGGAACTTTGAATGCTGGCAGTATGACTGGTATAGGGAGAGAGCTAGCTGATATGATGGACAGAAGGAAGGTTGGTATATTTTGTGTGCAAGAGACCAGATAGAAGGGGAGTAAGGCTAGGTGTATCGGAGGTGGGTTCAAATTGTTTTATCATGGTGTGGATGGGAGGAGAAATGGCGTAGGAGTTATTCTGAAGGAACAGTATGCTGAGAGTGTTTTGGAGGTGAAAAGAGTGTCGGATAGAGTGATGTTTATGAAGCTGGAAATTGATGGTGTAATGATGAATGTTGTTAGTGCATATGCTCCACACGTTGGGTGTGCAATGGATGAGAAAGAAAAATTTTGGAGTGAATTGGATGAAGTGGTGATGACTGTTCCCAAGGGTGAGAGAGAGGTCATTGGAGCAGATTTCAATGGGCATGTTGGTGAAGGGAACAGAGAAATTGAGGAAGTGATGGGTAGGTATTGGTGTTAAACAAAGGAATGCAGAAGGTCAGATGGTAGTGGATTTTGTGAAAAGGATGGACATGGCTGTGGTGAATACATATTTTAACAAGAGGGAGGAGCATAGGGTGACATACAAGAGTGGAGGAAGATGCACACGGGTGGATTATATCTTATGTAGGAGGGCCAGTTTGAAGGAGATTGGAGACTGTAAAGTGGTGATCGGAGAAAGTGTAGTTAGACAGCATAGGATAGTGGTTTGTATGATGACATTGGTTATCAAGAAGAGGAGGAGGAGTGTGAGGGCAGCACCAAGGATCAAGTGGTGGAAATTGAAAAAGGGTAATTGTGAGGTAGAGTTCAGGGATGAGTTAAGGCAGGCACTGGGTAGCAGTGAAAAGTTACCAAATAGCTGGGTAACTACAGCAGAGCTAGTAAGGGAGACGGCTAGAAAGGTGCTTGGTATCACATCTGGACAGAGGAAGGACGACAAGGAGACATGGTGGTGGAATGAGGAAGTACAGGAGAGTATACAGAGAAAGAGGTTGGCAAAGAAGTGAGATTGTCAGAGAGATGAAGAAAGTAGACAGGAGTATAAGGAGATGAGGTGCATGGCAAAGAGAGAGGTGGTGAAGGCTAAGGATAAGGCATATGAAGAGTTGTATGAAAGGCTGGACACTAAGGAGGGAGAAAAAAAAATTGGCTAGACAGAGGGACCGAGCTAGGAAAGATGTGCAGCAGGTAAAGGTGATAAAGGATAATGAGGGAAACATACTCACAAGCGAGGAGAGTGTGTTGAAGAGATGGAAAGAGTACTTTGAGGGATTGATTAATGATGACAGGGAGAGAAGGCTGGATGATGTAGGGATAGTGAATCATGAAGTACAATGGATTAGCAAGGAGGAATTAAGGATAGCTATGAAGAGAATGAAGAATGGAAAGGCTGTTGGCCCAGATGACAAACCTGTGGAAGCATGGAGGTGTTTAGGTGAAATGGCAGTGGAGTTTTTAACCAGATTGTTTAATGAAATCTTGGAAAGTGAGAGGATGCCTGAAGAATGGAGAAAAAATGTTTTGGTACCGATTTTTAAGAATAAGGGTGATGTGCAGAGCTGTAGCAACTACAGAGGCATTAAATTGATCAGTCACAGCATGAAGTTATGGGAAAGAGTAGTGGAAGCAAGGTTAAGAAGGGACGTGATGATTAGTGATCAGCAGTACGGTTTCATGCCAGGAAGGAGCACTACAGATGTGATCTTTGCTCTGAGGGTGTTTATGGAGAAGTACAGAGAATGTCGGAAGGAGTTACATTGTGTTTTTGTAGACTTAGAGAAAGCATATGACAGGGTGCCTAGAGAGGAGTTGTGGTATTGTATGAGGAAGTCAGGAGTGTCAGAAAAGTATGTAAGAGTGGTACAGGATATGTACGAGGGTAGTGTGACAGCGGTGAGGTCTGCGGTGGGAGTGACGGATGTTTTTAAGGTGGAGGTGGGGTTACATCAAGGATCAGCTCTGAGTCCTTTCTTATTTGCAATGGTGATGGACAGGTTGACAGACGAAATCAGACAGAAGTCCCCATGGGCTATGATGTTTGCAGATGACATTGTGATCTGTAGTTAGAGTAGGGAACAGGTGGAGGAGACCCTGGAGAGATGGAGATATGCTCTAGAGAGAAGAGGAATGAAGGTCAGCAGGACTAAGACAGAATATATGTGTGTGAATGAGAGGGAGGACAGAGGAATGGTGAGGATGCAAGGAGTAGAGGTGGGGAAGGTGGATGAGTTTAAATACTTGGGGTCAATAGTTCAGAGTAACGGTGAGTGTGGAAGAGAGTACAGGCAGGATGGAGTGGGTGGAGAAGAGTGTCAGGAGTGATTTGTGACAGACGAGTACCTGTAAGAGTGAAAGGGAAGGTCTACAAGAGGGTAGTGAGACCAGCTATGTTATATGGGTTGGAGACAGTGGCATTGACAAAAAGGCAGGAGTTTGAGCTGGATGTGGCAGAATTAAAGATGTTAAGATTTGCACTGGGTGTGACGAGGGTGGACAAGATTAGGAATAAGTATATTAGTGGGTCAGCCCAGGTTGGAAGGTTTGGAGACAAAGCCAGAGAGGCACGATTACGTTGGTTTGGACATGTGCAGAGGAGGGATGCTGAGTATATTGGGAAAAAGATGCTAAGGATGAAGCTACCAGGTAACAGGAAAAGAGGAAGGCCTAAGATAAGGTTTATGGATGTGGTGAGAGAGGACATGCAGGTGGTTGGTGTGACAGAGCAAGATGCAGAGGACAGGAAGAAATGGAAACAGGTGATCTGCTGTGGCGACCCCTAATGGGAACAGCCGAAAGAAGATGATGATGAACAATAACAAAACAGTGTACCATGGCAAACAGCATATATATGTACTTAAAATTACTAGACGTTTGCATTGTCTCACCTGAGTTTCAAATATTTTTCATCTTTACAATATGTAGCAAACATAGCTGCTTGTCACTTTTAACCTGAAAAGTCCGGTTAGATCAGTAAAATTATCTTGACCCAACTAACTAAACCATTTTCTTTATATCACTAACATAACAAGCGAGATAACTTCAAAACCATAAACTACCTTTCTTGGTGAACCACAATAAATCACATGGCACTGCATTAAGATGTGGACCCTCCAGGACAGCAGATTTAACTTTTAAGCTGCCTGCACTTCTGGCTGAACAAGGCCCTTTACTGATTTATGCAGCCAATGACTTCTATGCTCATTCCTTCTTATTAGTTGACTTTCTCACTCAAAGCAGTTTGTATTTTGTAACTGTCAATAAGCTTACTTAGCAGTATAAAAACTGTAGGCATACATACCACTAGTGCAGGTGAACTGATAAAGAATAACTTTCAAAAATAGAAAGCTTTGGCACTACTCATGATGCAATCTGATAATAGTGTATGCTGTCACATTAACGTCAAGGGTTTGATAAAAGTCACACTTCAGTATATTAAAGTGCAATTTCAAGCATGCAAGTGCCATTATGATAAGTTATATACTGTGCTCATTCATACCAAGTTGTATTGATTTAGATACATGGGGGGGGGCGGGTGTTAACACATTCATTTACTTAACCTGATAATACAATACACTGCTTACTGTTGTAAACCACAAGAAGATGTATATCAATGTACAGAAACAATTAAGAAAGCAGTTGTCTTAAGCCTTCTAATTAGATTCCATTATGAATCAATTACTTAACAGCACTACGACAAACTTTTATTGAATTATTACTCAGACAGATGGTAGTTAAAACATCAGATATATGCATGCAATGCATAGTTAACCACTTAACTTAGCAGTCTCGCACAAAACAACTAGGGCTGCAAACTTTTCATGTAAAAAATTCTGGACATTTACGTAAATGCATGTAATTTTGGTACCTGACATGCAAAATTCTGTTTAATGTTTAAATTGAACAGAGACAATCAAAACAGTGCAAAAAAAGACACCCACCGAGTTTAAACAAACAAATTTAAGAGCTGGTCAAATCTGCCAAACCAAACTATGAGGCAGGGATAGCATTAAAGTTTAGGTTGCTATTTCTTATTCCTTAAAAAAAGTCTTATGCAACAGCTCAAACCCAGTCTTTTTGTAGACCAGTCTCACAGCTGGGGACTTGAGTATGTTGCAGTTTGCATACCCAGCCATCCGTGTTTAAACTTAATACGTGTTCGGCAAATACAAAGGAATAAACGCTCAACAAATTTCAAGTAACCAAATCCCATGTACTTTACTGAGAACCAAAAGAAATACTCTAATACACATGTCAAGAAGACACGCACACCATGGGAAAAATCAAAACTGCCTGTTCTCATGTTCATTCTCCTGGGCCCAAATCATGTGATTTCTGCTATGTAAACCTGCCACTGCACCCCCTGCCTGCCCAACACATGGCAAAAGGTTCCCCTGCCCAAGAGCATGTTATCACCCATGCTCCCCATCACCACCAGTTACATTCTTGCTTAAAGGTGAGTGTACCAAGTCTTTCCTGCCAGAGTAAGCATTTTGACTATAATCCCTTTCCCACACTTACAAGAAGAGGGAGTACCGATAATGCCCATCTTCTTTATCAACTTTAATAAAAGCTTTAAATAGGTATTTTTTTTTTCTCTTTTTTATTACTATTACTCTATTATTTGTTTAAGTATTAATCTCAACCTGTTTCTAATGCAGTGTTTTATAAGATTCCTCTTATTCTTATTCAATGCAGTGACGCCGGTAAGGTAAAAGTATTGGGGTTTTTGCTGCCTGCATCTTGTTTACACCAGTGGTGTCTTCAGAACTTGGAGATACATTAAATTATCAACACATAATAAACTAAAGAATAACTTTTACTATCTCTTTGATGTTCTCTCCCTGTCGTATTTGGCTGTTCTGGTATATGAAAATAACAGACAGAAAATATGACAAAACAAATTAAGCAATCCATACAGAAGTGAACAAAAACTGATGACTCTCACTGACAGATTGGAGAATAAGAAGTTAATACAAATGCCAGGCCACAATACTGCAGCTGAATTAACTTTCAAGACATAAAAAGCACAACTGTCAGATTCTAGATTGGAATTCATTCCAAATGTTTTATGACACTTCAGATCATCTTGGTTTATTAACAGGAAAACTCTGCAGCAAGTGGAAAGTAAAACGGTTATTCTTAACTCCTGCACTAGAAATATGCACACGATTCATAAGACTTTAATATTTAGAAGGAATAATTAGGAACAGATTTGGATTTCACAAAGACCACTCAGTTACCTGGAAGGTCTAAAATACAAAAAAAATCTATTCAGCGGAAACCCATTCTTGAGCAAAATCAGAGATAAGTGGAGCTAGAGACCAGTGGATTTACCCGTTTGTTAACCTGATGACCACCAACATGGGGACTCTATGCTCCACACCAGAGGTATACCCCTCATTGGTAAGATCGGACCATAAATTAATCTCTCTGGACATACACATCCCGACCCCACCCACAGCCCAGAAAACCACAGTGAAAAACTTCTCAAAAGCTAGTTTCACACTTCTCAAAACCGAGGTGAAATCCTTCAAAGCCCCCAGGCCAGTGGGAACTATGGCCCAAACTGCAGAATCCTTTATAAATGCATTTTATGGACACCTTCAGGAATGCATGGGTCAAGCAATCCCAAATAAAACCAAGACCCAATCCTCCAAAGGCAGGCGTCCTGTCTGGTGGACCCCAGCCATAAATAAGCTATACAACAAAAGGAGGAAGCTACTACATGATAGAGCAAAATCCCTAAAAGGGAAGGCATCTCTGATCAGTACTAGCAAAAAACTATGGTCCCTCATAAAATCATCCAAGGCCAGCTTCGAGAGAAAAATTGCACAAGACACTAAAGATAATCACAAGGCGTTCTTTAGTTGTGTTAGGAACTTGGGTGGCAACTCCCAGATATGTTCAGAGTTAGTCCAAAATGACAAAAAATACACTGAACCCACAGACATTGCCAACATCCTGGCAGACAGGTTCAGTGCAAACTCCCCCCCTCCCCCCCCAAAATATCAAATATCTATCCCAGCAGAGAGTTGCCTCCCTGACATCTCAGATGCTCAGGTGAGAGCTGCCCTCTCCAAAGCAAAAGACACAGCATCAATGGGATTGGACGGTGTCCCGGGCTGCGTCCTACACGAGCTCCAAGAAGAGCTAGAACCTCATATAAAGTTACTGTTCAATCTCAGCCTTACTACAGGATATGTACCCAAGGAATGGCATACAGCAACAGTGGTCCCACTCCACAAAGGTGGTGCCTCTACGGACCCTGGAAACTATCGCCCCATAAGGCTCACTAGCCTGGTCTGCAAAGCTATGGAGCAGATCATCATGGAACTCATAAACAAAGACATTGGGGACCTACAGATGCTGGATCCTACCCAATTCAGCTTTGTCAAGGGCAGATCCTGCCTCTTGAACCTGGTCGATTTCTTTGAAACAGTCACCAAGGCCATAGGTGAAGGGAAGGTAGTCCACACAGCCTACCTGGACCTCGCAAAAGGCTTCGACACAATACCCCACTCTGGCATCATAAATAAGCTCTCTAGCTTAAATATCAACCCCTATGTCATAAGATGGGTTGCAAACTGGCTCAAGGATAGAACCCACATGGTCAGAATTGCAGGAGCCATGTCTGACTCTAAACCAGTTACAAGTGGCATCCTACAAGGCTCAGTCCTGGGACCTCTCTTGTTCGGTATATATTTTTCTGAGGTACAGGCTAACACGGGAGGACTATGGCTGACCAAGTTCGCAGATGATTGCAAACTGGGTGCCATAATTGACTCTCCAGCTGACACAAGCATCCTCCAAAAGGGTCTCACAGAGATGGATAACTGGTGCCGGAGCCATGGCCTAAAGCTAAATGCCAAAAAGTGTATAGTCATCCCCTTTGGGAAAAACAAAGTGCCCATAAATTACCACATAGGCGGTAAACCATTAAGTATGGAGGAAGTAATTAGGGACCTGGGAACCCAAGTTGATAGTAATCTCTCCTTTGACAACCATGTTGCCAAAGTAGTTAGAAAGACCTTCTATATAGCCCACCTTATCATGAAAGGCTTCACATCTAGATCAAGGGAGGTCATTGTGCCCCTTTACTCATCACTCATCAGGCCCATAATTGAATACAATGCCCCATTTGGGATGTACTTTACCCAACACCTGCAGCAACTGGAAAGGCTCCAAAAGTACCTCACCAAGAGGATCAAGGGACTAAAAACAGATGACCTATGCTGCTCGGTTAAAGAAACTCCAGCTCTACTCAGTTGAATACCGCCTACTTAGAGGCGATCTGTGCCTGACGTATAAAACCATGTCCAACCCAGAATTAATGGACATGCTCCACCTCAAAAAATCCAAATCCCTTAGAGCTACGTGCTCGAGGGACTTGAACCTCAACACAGAAATTAATAGGACATGCTGGAGGGACAGATTTATAACCCAGAGGCTCCCATCACTCTGGAATAGAATGCCAGTCCATGTCAGGCAGAGCCCCCTCACTGACTCTCTTCAAGAGGAATCTTGATGAGTGTATGGGAGATCGTAGGTTTACCCCGGGGATCACTTCTGTGTCACTGTTAGACAGAGGCACAGTAAACTAACTTAAAAAGGGCATAGTAACCTCAACTCTGGCTAGGCTTGTAAATGCCCTAGGGCAGATAGCCTAGTATCAACCTATGAACCTATGAGAGACTGAATACTATCAGCCATAATGATATGATGGGTCCAAAGGTGCAGGTGAACTTCCTCTTACCACTTTTCCTAGAAGTCGCCGACACAATATAAGGTTATACTTGTACATTTACTCTATACCTCGTTTTCATGAACAGGCAAGTGCTGATCATTTCCTTAATTTCCTCCCCTAATCGTAAATGAAAGACTTGGTTGTTGCTCTGCTTGACGTCGCGGCTCTACTGCTGTCATAGAGCAGTGCGGTTGATCTGAAGTAATGGCAGATGAGGGTTCAAGCTCTAAAAATGGTAATTTAAAGGGGCTGCACAGAAATTCATGGACTTTATTTTATAGGTTAGAATGGAATTTTCCTATTCATACCAGAAGTTGAGCAGTTTGCTCTCAGCAGTCCCTGACCTTTCCATTATATATATTTTGCCCTTTCCCGTATCAGCTGTTTAACTTTTATGGTAAAAATCACTGAGGGTTGTAGTCAGGTATGGCACTGTCTTCAAATACGAAGTTGTAGATTAAGGGAAAATATGTTGCGTTACCACTATAGCATCAACTAACCTGACAATCTGTCTTGTACTTCCCAGCAAACAGTAACAGTGTTATATTAACAAAAGAATAGAATGTAGATGACAGGGACAATTGGTGTATTTGTTTTTTAATGTGTATTTCTTTAAAGCCAAGTATGGTACATTCATATATCGTTTTAATCTGGGGGGGCATTCACCCCCCCCTCGCCCTATTGCTCTGGCACCTTTGTTGTTCAAATGTATGTGCTACTTATCTCAAACTGTCACCTTGCCATCTCCAGCAACAGTCTGGTTTATTGGGGTAAAATGTATGCAGAGACTCAGAGGTTAAGAAGGAGAAAAAGAGAAATCACCAGGCAAAGACAGTCAGGTATCCTGAAGAAGTGGACTATGGAAAGGGTCCCAGAACTTTAGCTCTTTATCACCCTCTGTGATGTGGTGGCCCACAAGTGCATCAACCAGCAGGTGTATTTCATTAAGGGAAACACCACTTGCAAATACATTTTTTGCAAGCCTGGTACAAATAACACATTGCAGTGCAGTACTGCATACAGTCCAAGCTGCCATGCCTAACAAAAATCTTTACAAATATACATTAATTTTATAATAGAAAAAAAACCCTGACCTGATGCCAACACCAACCTAAAAATTACACAAAGTGATGTTTTGCTCTCAGAAACAAGTAAACTAATTATTCCCACATATCTCCACCAGAGCATTGTTCCCAATGCACACGTTTCTCAACACTTGTCTACTTTATTAATTACTAAATCAAAAAAAGATATGCATTCTTGGGCAAAGAGATATCGGGTACCTATCACTGTATGTTGCAGATCCCTTTCCCTTTTCAAATGTGACATTAAGCAAAGAAACTCAGATCTACAATTTCTGCTCCACAAAATAAATAACTTAATGAGAAACAACACGAGTACAAGAAGTAAAGTGAGCTCTGAATGGTTTGATGCTGTCACAACCTGGTTTCCCATTCAAACTTGGCTCAAGAATGCCAGAATGGAAGTCTCAAAAGTTACAAGCGTCTTGCACGAACCTTTAGACTTTTTCCATCTAATAGAGTTTTTGTAAGTTACTGATCATTTGTAGGTACTAATAGGAAAGAAAAAGGGTCTGCAGCTGCCTATGCATAGTATTTATAATTAATGCAGACACATCAGTGTATAATAACAACAATCACACACCAGCAATCTGCTTAATGAGTCACCGAGAAGCAGGAGTATCTGCAGTCCGCAAGTAGAAATCCAGTCCAAGCATATGTGTTAAAGCAAAACAAAAATGACTAAAGATGTCTCTGGGTTAATTACAAATATTATGCATGGGCAAGCTAGAAGCTGTACAAGGTGCTGGTAACTTCTGAGACTTCCATTCCAACATCCTTGACTCAGGTTTTCTAAAGTGCCCCATTTATTGTTAATCTTTGGTTTGAATGATGTTGCAGGATATGCTAGCAATGAAAAACTATATAAAAAAAAAAAATCAGGATTTAAAGCGGACTGAGACACAAAGTCATAAAATATCAGGATTTGCATACAGAAAAAAGGGCAATGTGGAAGAAATATACACCAACAGTTCCAGTACTAGTGGGAGCAATGAGTCTTATAAAAAAGAATTTACAATTGTTACCGATACAAGTAACTCCATATGAATTACAGGAGGAGTCATTACTGGGCACATTGCTGGTGCTGCGAATAGCACTACTGGCTAACATCAAAGATTGAAACAATTCTAATTTCATGAACTTTAATCATACTTTGACTTAGGAATGGGGTGCATTCCCATCATGGAATTAGAAACCCTAAAGGCTTGGAGAAATTAAAAAGGGAGAGGCCTCAGTTTAACATCTCATCCAATGGATGACACCCTCAGGAGTGCAGCACCCCTTTGTTATGATCCACTGCACTGTTAGTTATCGATCTGCCTGGTACAAGAATAGAACCAACAGCCTCCTACACTAAAGGTGTGTGGGCTACCTGTTTTGCCACTGACACTGACCAAAAGTTATACAGTTAACTAATGATGTGCACTGGGATGCAGACAGCTTGTTTCCCTTTTCAGTGAAACCATTAATATGCATAGTTATTAACATTCAGAATATTTTAAATGAGTTGAAGATGGTACAAGGGTACACAACACAGTAGTATTTTGCTACTTACTTTATCTGTTCTTTTTACAAAAGTTTACATACCAGATTCTCATGCTGATAAAGATTTCTGGTCATTAACAGAGTAGTTAGGTCACAGCTCTTTTCTGCTTCCCTTTTAGTACAGTGCTTTCTGCTGTAACCAGGAAATATTTTAGTTTCCAGCTGTTGAGTGGTACTTGCAACAGAACAGCTCTGAGCAAATCAATATCTGGCTTCATGGTGTGAGTCTTTGATTGCAACATATAATAAGGACTATTACTTTTTTTTGCACCACTGTTACCACCATAAAGACTATCATCAACATCCACAGGGAAATAGCTAATTGGTTCTTTGTATTACGTACGTTGTCCAGTACTGAGCCCTGTTGCTGATTCAATTTATTCAGTTTAAAAAAAATGCTAATCTGAATTAGGAGAAATATGTTATAATGGGATGTTCACATTGCACACTTAAAATTAAAAACTAAAAAATATTTATTTGTTAACCAGGTAAACCCACCAGATGGCTCAGTATCGTGGTTTGATTAAGGATCTTACTTAATGTCAAAAAGCAGGCAAATAGAAAATGAGGGTATGCAATCCTAGAAACAAGATGAAGCACTTAGCCATAATCTTTTTTTGTTAAAATGCCAGACTAATAAATAAACAAATAATTAATTAAATTAAAATAAAAATATTTTAAAACGTGTTCCATGTCTGACAGGCTGTGTGGTTCAGTCAGTAATATCAGTCTCCAGGCTGAATGTTAAGTGATGTAGTAAGTAGACAATCATGTTTTATTATTAGTTTTAATTAAACTATGTCTTCTGTATGTACAGATGGTGTGTTTGTATTTCACAATGTTTTTCTTCATAGTTCAAACTTTAATTTTTTTCAGGATGTCTGTACCAATGGTATATGTTTTAGCTCCTATTTGTGATTTAATTTGAATGTTATGTTTCATTCGATCTCTTCTGTATTTTCCACTGACTGATGTCACTGCTAATGAAGACCCAAATAACCTGGGTAGGAAAGGAGGCGGAGAAGTGTTGATGAAGAGAGGCAAGGCCTTAGAATACACCATGGTGTTTTCAGAAGTAAGCCTGCCCATGGTATTGGTAATAATAATATCCTTTACATCATGCAGTTCAACAACCTATATAGAGCTCTGGACTTATCTTCACTGGGGACTAAGTATCAGTTTGAAGAGATACAGGGTTATGCATCATGATATGGACCTGTATGACAGAGGGAAACAGACCATAGGAAATGCATTAAAGTGTTTCATTAGTGATTTATTTCATTTTATTTATTTTGTTAAAGTTAGTATCACTAGGCTACTGACCTCTTAATATTTATACTACTATGGAAAATTTATCTACGGCATCAGGGAACTTCCCCTACTCTTGGTAGTCAGGGGAAGGGTTTGTGCATTACACATCCTGACTACCTGTTTCCTGCCCAGGCATGGGAGCAGCCAGAAGAAACAGGGAGAAAACATGGCTGATTCAGTCTTTGCTGAAACTACTGTGAAAGTTGTTGAAAATGTAGTCGAAATGGTAGAAGCGCTACCAGATTTTTTTCTGATGATGTGGGTGGAGAAAAAACAGTGATATTGGAGGAAAAGCAGATTGCAGCTGAAACAGAGATGGATTCAGAGGAAAACTTTCAGAGGAGATTGTTTGAAGAAGAGACAGTTAGCTCTGAAAAATGCATAATCACAACCCTCCAATCGGGGGGGGGGGGGGGTTGTGGGCTGATTATTTGGAAGAAATGGTAAACCAAAGTGAGCCAGAAAATGGAGCAGCAATTTCATGAAGCGACATCATGGAAAAATAGAAGAGGAAAATGGAGAAGAAGAGACTGTGCCAGAAAAAGTTCCAGAGACAAAAACCTATGCACAAACTGTTGAAGAAGGAACAAAGAAGAAAGAAGAAATAAAGGAAACAAAACAGAAGTATACAGTACATGTGAGCAATAAAAAAGAAGAAAGTTTGGACAGATATGAGGTTTGGGACACTTCTGGGTGTCAAAACAAAAGAGGTAAGAACATTTGTTTTAATTAATAAAGAGCTTTTGTGACTTGATATTTGAGACTGGGCAGGCCATGGAATTTGTTTTAGGTGCATATGAACAAAAGTAAAATATTTATCTGTGGTCAGAGGGGTCTACCTGATAACACCGACACGCCAAAACACCGACAACGAAATAACCGACACGAAAAAAATGAAAAAAAAAAAAAGTTCAAAAACACAAAACTTCACATGCCCGACAAACCAAAATCCCGACAAACAACAAAACAAATACCTTTCCCAAAAAATGTACACATAACACAAGCACACCAAAAAACTTACAAACCTACACTAAACCTTACATACACAACTATCTATGCACTAACCTTAACCCAAACCCTAACCCTAAGGTCTGTCACTATCGCACACTTACCTTACCCGCACCCTAACCCTAACTCACTTAATCCGCCCCTAACCCTCAAGTCCATCACTATCGCACACTTACCTTACCCGCACCCTAACTCTAACTCACTTAACTCACCCCTAAACCTAAACTCCGTCACTATCGCACACTTACCTGACCTGCACCCTACCCTAACATCCGTCACTATCACACACTTATCTTATCCACGCCATGACCGTAACATTCATCCCTATCACACACTTACCTTAACATGTCGATCTTCCGGTGTCGGTGTTCTCGTTGTCGGCATTCTGAGATTTCGGTATTTTCAGGTAGACCCGGTCAGAGTATGTCGTGCAGGCTTTTTACAGGCAAACAGAAAGAAAAGAATAATGATCCAGTTTAGAATGGAAGTTGAAGCAAAAGAACTGAAAGAACATTTGTTAACTATATGTAAAGAAGTAATGGACACTACAAAAAATATGCTGAAAAAGGACTGTGTACTGGGGGATGGGAATCTGGAGTAATACTGAAAATGTAAAATGATAATGTTATGCATGTACCTAGTATTATTTATGTTCACGGTAATAAGGGTTTTGTGAAATACAGGGGTCAACCAAAGACTTGTCATTTTTGTGGAAACAATGATCATTTAATCAATGAATGTGATAACAAAAAATTTTATTTTGTGATAAAACAGGGCATAATGAAAAAAATGTGATTTAAAGTGCAAAAAATATGGCAATACTGGTCATTCATGGCAAGAATGTGAAATGAATGCAAGAAAATGAAAATGAAGTTATACAGGAGAGGGAGAGGGAGAGAGAAGAATGGGTTATACAAGGACATGTACAAAAAGATGTGACTGATAAAGAGGTTGTACATGAAGGTAAATAAAGTAACAAGGAAAAAGAAACTGAGGAGACAAGTGAGGAAGAAACTGCTTGGCGTATAGTAAGAATTTGATAGGGAAAAGAGTTAAAGAAAGGAAAAGAAAATTCAAAAATATAATGCTTGGAGAAAATATGAAAGGAAAGGGATAAACATTTTATTACACTAACAGTTCTTAAAAGCTGAAAATATTAGCTTTAAATGTGAACAGTATGAAAGATCTTAAGAGGAGAATAGGTATATTACAGTGGTGTGCTGCAGTATATGCACATATTATTGTTTTAGAAGATATCAAATTATTAACAGAGGAAAAAAGAACACAAAGTGAAAAACTCTGGAATGGTGCAGTAGTTTTGAACATGGAGAAAGAAACGTGCTCAAGCATATGTATATTATATCAAGAAAGCATTAAAACATTAGATGTAACCACAGTGGAACTAGGACGGATTAAGGTAATAGACTTGAGATGGAAAAATATGTGTACAGAATTATAGCTTTATATGCATATGTAACCAAAAAAAAAGAGAGAAATGATGTTCAAAAATATTCTTGAACATGTTTGTATAAACATGGATATTATAGTGGTGGGTGACTTTAACTGTAATTTAAGAAAAAAATAAGAGCAATTGTGATCTTAAAGTGGTTAAATAAATTATGAGAAGTGGAAAGTTAAGTGTATGGGAGAATAACCACTGGACCTACAAAAGGAATGAAATTAGGACAGAAATTGATTATTTTTTAATTTCTGATAGTTTAAAAGTTAAAAAAAGGGAATTAAATATGCTGAATTTTCAGATCATGTTGCTATGTGGGTTAAAGTACAGGAAATGAAGAATGTATAAGAATAGGAAAAGGAATAAAGAGAATTAATGAAAAGGAATTAAATTTAGAAGAAAAAGAACTTATGGAATTATGGAAAAGTCATATGAATATGAGAGTTTTATACAAATTGGACTGTTTGGTGGCTTAATTTTAAAGAGAAATATAAAATCATGTTTTTAGAATGTATAAGGAAAAAAAGAAGAAAAGAAAAAGAGAGATGTAAGATATTAAGTCAAGAAACATTCAGAGACTTATTAGAGAAAAAAATCCTTTCATGAAAAAGAAAGAGAAATATTTAAAATGAATCAAATTAAAATCAACAACTTGTTATATAAATGAAAATATTGTTTACAAGGAAAGAAAGATGAGGTAGCACCATATTTGAGTAAAATAATAAAAGAAGGAAAATAATAAGATAATAAAAAATAAAGAAGTTAAGCAAATAAAACAGTAAAAATGAATATATGAAATAATTAAAGAATATGTATTGGAATTATTGGTTAAAAGAGAAGAAAACATAGAACAAATTTATAAACATGAAAAATTAAATAACAAAGATAATGAGTATTATAGAACAAAAAGAACTATGAAAGAATTTAATGAAATTCTAAAAGATATTAACATAAATTCTGCAACAGGACTGTACGGAATTGAATATGGTATGTATAAAGACATGAAGGAGTAGCAAAAAATAATTTTTATAGAAGTCATGAATGAATTGTTAGAAACTGGAATTAAAGAGAAACAGATATGTACAGGAGTTATAAAAATTATATTTAAAAAAGGATATACTGCTGTGATGGCTTAGTGGTTAACTACTGTGACTGTAGAGTACAGGGTCCTGGGTTCAAGACCTGCAAAGGCTGTTTATTGTGGGATGGGAGGTTGGCATAATGGTTAAGGTGTTTGCCTTACAAACACATGGTGCAGGGTTTGATTCTCAGTTGGGGTAATTGGCTAGGCTTAAAATGGCCAACAAGGCCAGTTAGCCTAGTACTAGTCTATGAACCTATGATAGGAGGAAATAAAATAATTGGAGACCTATAACATTGAATAATACGGGTTATAAAATTTTTATGAGAATAGTAACAAAAAGGTTACAAAAATGGATAGAATATATGACAAAAATGTATTCAGAAGAAAAGGAAAAGAAGTCAAGAGTTATTATAGATAATAAGAGAAATAATTGATGATATCATAAATAATGTAGAGGCGAAGGTTATGATAGCAAAGATAAGTAAAGCATATGATAATATTTGATATAAATCATTATGGGCAATTTTATAGGCGTATAATGTAAGCAAAAATATTACAAGTAATAAAATCTGTTTATGAAAGGAACTATGTGAAACTAAATGTAAATGGCTGTACTTGGGAAGAAATAAAAACAGAATGTGGAACAAAGCAGGGCTGTCCAGCTAGTAGTGTAATTTTATCATTAGTTATGAATGTAATAGTGAAGGAAATTAATAAAATACCAAGTAGAGGTGGATACAAAATGATGAAGGAAGTACAACTGCCAATAATATATAATTATGTGGATGATATTGTATTAATTGTTAAAAATAAAGTATGGATGGAAAGAGTAAATGAAAAATTGAGTATAAATTAAAAACAAAATTATTTTAAGTAAAAATGAGAAAAGTAAAGGATTTGGTTTTGAAGGTAATGATAGGAGGTATTGAAGTCAATGAAAAATATATAGCTATATTAGGAACAATATTTGGAAGGAATGGATACAGACAACAACAATGGGATAATCTACTCAAAGAAGTAAAGGATATGGCTACATTTTGGAAATCATATAGAAATAAGAATGAATACAGACGACAACAATGGGATAAAGTACTCAAAGAAGTAAAGGATATGACTACTTTTTTTTGAAATCTTATAGATTTTCATACAGAAATAAAAGCACATTTGTTGAACACCATCGTAATAGAAAAAACTGCTCATGTTGCTAACATCTATATGATTCCTAGTAAGAAAAAGAACTAGTGATGATTATATTTCCTTTTATATGGTGCTCTAGACTGAATCAGTCAAGAGAGGGATTCTATATTGAAAAAAGAGCAAGGAGGTTTAGGTTTAATAAACCCGACAGTACATGCAGCATCTTTAATTTTATATAAGGTATTAAAATGAGTTATGAAGGAACATAAAAACTTGATAGAAATGATACTATATTATAAATACAAAGAACTGTGGGAAGGAATGGAGTTTAAAAAAAGAAGTAAAAGCATTGTGAATGAAGAAATGGAGTACCAAAACAAACTTGTGTTATGGAAAAGAAAAATATATTTGAGAAAAATAGAAAGGAATGGTACTTAAATATTATGAAATCATATTATTGCATTGGTCCATGGATATATTTAGAAATGGGTTCCCTACGTTAGACCGACAGCTCGGAAGATCGACACTCAAAACACCGACGCCAGAAGAATGACGAAGCAGATGACCGACAAGTCGTAATCCTGACAGCAAAAACACCAACAGGGGTAACTTGTGAGCACGAACCGGTAAGTGGGCAATACTGAGGGACTTAGGGTTAGGGTGCGGGTAAGGTGAGTGTGTGTTAGTGAGGGACTTAGGGTTAGGGTGTGGGTAAGGTTAGTGTGCAATAGTGAGGGACTTAGGGTTAGGGTGTGGGTAAGGTAAGTGTGCGATAGTTACAGACCTTAGGGCTAGGGAGCAGGTAAGGTGAGTGTGTGATAATTACGGACCTTAGGGTTACGGTTTGGGTTAAGGTTAGTGCATAGATAGTTTTGTGTAAGGTGTAGTGTAGGTTTTTAGGTTGTTGGTGTGCTTGTGTAGTGTGTGTGTTGTGTGTAACAGTGAACTTTTTGTTTTGTTCAGTGTCGGAATTGTGGTTTGTTGGGCATCTGAACTTTCATGTTTTTGAGGTTTTGTTCTTCTGGCATTGGTGTTTTGAGTGTCGATCCTCAGAGCTGACGGTGTAACATAGGGAACCCTTAGAAATAGGTAAGGAAAAATCTATAATGACGCAATATAATAACTATAAAAAGATTAAAGAATGTAATGATTTTTATGGAGATTGTCTATTAGAAAATTGCCAGTTAAGGCAAATATGCCATACAAGAAAAAGCAAGATAAAATATGTAATAAATGTGGAGAGTTTGAGACTACTGAGCATGTATTTTTGAAATGTGAAAGAGTTAATAATATGTAAATATAATAGGGTGAAAAGTTTATGAAAATTTGAGCAAATAAATATGGACATACTAGAATTTGATTATTATGGTAAACAAAAACAGGAAGAAGTGAAGAAAATGCTCAGAATAATATTTTATGTTTTATGAAATATAAGGAAAAAGAGACTAAATGAAATTAAATATAATGGAAACTGACTTTAACAATGATTCTTGAGAAAATAATGTTTTAGTTGTGGATAAAAAAGGTGAGTGAATGCTTAAATTTAAGTTTATAATCTATGGAAATTTGTAAATAGATTTAAATAATGTAAATATGTAACTATGTAAATAATATGAAATGCATATATCAATAAAAAACCCGACTCATCATTACTGCATGTGGAACCCATTACAGAGGAGCACTTTCTGTTTTCATTCAAGGTGCAAAGGCAGCCCAGAGAAACATGGAGGCAGATGGAAGGAGAAGGAGATGGTGGAGTGGTGAAAGAAATGGAGGTGAAAGCAAATACTGAGACTGAAAAATCCGGAATTTGGGAAATGAGAGCTGTTCTGGAATAGCCATATTCTGTAAAAATAAAGTAAAGATATTAGGTGTAGCTTTAGCAAAAATTGGAAGAGTAACCAATTTACATTTAAAATGGAAAGAACAAGTATATAGAATCATAATATTATATGCTTACACTAATTTTAAAGAAAGAAAAAGCTTCCTTCATCAGATTTTAAACAATGTAGTAATTCATATGAATAATGTAATAATGGAAGACATTAATTGTGATTTAAGAGGCAAGCATAAAAAGAAAGGAAATTATTTAAGACAAATATTAGAAGGTATAAGATATGGTAAGTTAAAACTTTGGGACAAAAATTCATGGAATTACAAAAGCGGTATGTATAGAACTGAAAAGGATTATTTTATAGTGTCAGAAGATTTAATTTTAGGATAAGGATTTTCTGATCATCTTGCAATATGGCTAGAGATAAAGGAAAACAAGGAATGTATAAAAACAGGGAAAGGAATAAAAAGGACTAATAAGAAAGCACGGAATGAATAAGGAAAGAGACTAATAATACAGTTATGGAAAGATCATATTGCAATCAGAACATGTTTAAAAAAATGGTCTGAATGGTGGATGATATTTAAGAAAAAAAAAAAAATTATATATATATATATATATATATATATATATATATATATATATATATATATATATATGGGTCCCCTTCACATGGTCAATTTTAGAATGTCGAAAACCATATGGCTGAGACCATATGATCGACATTCAAAATGTTGACCATGCGGAACTGGCATCTCCGTACAGTGCGGAATGGAAAGATTTCCATCTTCCACACTGTAGTGTGATCTCAGAGTTGGTATATTTAAGTTATGGGGGGTGTGGGGGAAGCCCCCTGGGGGGCCTGCTAGGAGCATGAAGGTAAGTTTTTGTGGTCGACATTTTGAATGTCATTCATATGGTCTTGGCCATATGGTCTTCGATATTCTGAAATGTCAACCATGTGAAGTAGCTCCATACACACACACATACACACACACACACACATATATATATATATATATATATATTTTTTTTTTTATAGCAGCAATATGATGTGAGAAAAATAGAGAAAGAAATATATAAAAGAATATATAAGAATTCATTGGAAGATTTAGAGCATAATGATGGAAAGTACTTTGACAAAGAAAGCAAATTATATGAAAGAAATCAAGAAAAACTACAATAGTTGTTATATAAGCAAAGATTTATTTAACAAGGAAAAGAGGACTACTGTGTTCCTTAAGCAGATTAATAAAGGAAGATGATACTGTAATGAGAGACATAAAACATATAAAAGAAGAAATAAAAAGAACTCAGGAAAAGATTATGAATAGTGTAGTACAATATGTACAAGAAATATTTAAATGTTTATAGAAAAAAGAAATAGTGAAAAATATGGAAAGTAAAAAAGTTAATTAAAAAAAAGAGAATAAAGAGTTAGAAAAGGAGATTTCTTTAAATTAGCTACATAAAGTATTAGAGCAAGTAAATATAGATTCAGCTGCAGGACCAGATGCAATAGGGTATGAAATGTATACAAATTTAAGGGATTGACAAAATATATTTAAAGATTTTGAATGAATGGTTAAATAGAAGTTTTATCTATAAAGAATTATGTAGTGAAATACAAAATTCACATGAAAAAAGATATAAGACAATTCAAAAACTGGAGACCAATAATATTGAATAATGATTAATAATAATAAAAATGATTAAAATATCTTTATGAAAATAATACAAAAGAGATTTGAAACTAAACTGTAAAAGATTATGGAAGATAGCAAATATACTATGAAGGGGAAGGGTTGTAAGAATTATTATGTAATGTTTGACTGAAAATGATAGGGTACATTATAAGTGATCGATAATGTTTGCAATTGTGTGTGTGTCAGTATGGTTTGTGATTATCAGTGTGGTTTGTTTCCATTTATACCAAAGACATGCATCTCGAGTGTTTCTTCCTGGGCCTCTACTGAAAATAGGCTCTGTCCTAGTCAGACTTTCCTGGTCAACAAATGTTAAATAAATAAATAAATAAATAAATAAATAATTAAATAATTAAATAAATATAAATGTATGATTGCCTATGTTGTAAGTGATAGTTTAACAAAGATATTTCTTGTTTAAAAAAAGAAGTACAAAGTGTTAAAGTGGATAAGTTAAAAATATAAGAAATTAGTAGTAGTAAAAGTGCATTAAAATAAGTATGATAAATTCTGGGGTATGGTTAAAAGAGTAAAAGAGAAAACAGTGTCTAAATGACAACAAGAAAATATTTTTGTGGAAAATAAAAACTGATATAGAAAAAGATAGAAAAGTATTGTATAAGTATGTAATGATAAAACATTACTATGTATAACCATGAGAAACTAACAGATGAAAAAAATTAAAGCTATAAAAACAAGAAGCAAATGGTATTATCAGAAAGATATAATCTCAAGACTTTTGTGGAGACTGATAATAGAAGAATTTCCAGTAAAAGGAAATATGCCATATAATAAGAAAGTGATAGAGTATGTTTAGATTGTCAAGAGAAAAAAACTATGGAACATGTGTTTTTGAAATGTAAAAGAGTATAAAAGTTATAAGGAAAACTATATAAAGAAGATTTTTATAAGATATAAAAGCAGTAGATAAAATAAACATGGATATGATTAAATATGGATAGTATAAGAAAAGAAGTAAAGACTATGTTAATCGAATAGCTAAAAAGTTATTTTATGTCATACAGGACATATGGAATGAAAGAATAAATGAAATTATGTTTAATGGTAAATGGAATTTAGCAACAATGTTTGTTTGTGTCTTTCGGCTTTTCCTGGTAAAATCAGATGGTGGTTATGGAAGAAGGAGTGTGGGTCTAACAGGGATAAACATTTAATATGTGTAAACAGATTTTGTACAGCTATATATTTGTACATTTGTAAATATTGGTAAATATTTTGTAAATAAGATTTATTTTTGTATATAAATAAAGGGGTCTACTTTACATGGTCGTCTTTTCACAAAGTCGACTTTCATATGGCCAAAACCATATGATCAACTTTTGAAAAGCCGACCATGGAGAACCGCTATCTCCGTACAGTGCTGAATGGGAAAATTTCCCTCTTCCGCACTGCAATTTGATCTCAGAGTTGGTATATTTAAATTACGGGGTATGTGGGGGGTGGTAAGGTAAGTGTTCATTGTGTTTTTGTGTTTATTTTACATTGTCGGCTTTCCGAAAGTTGATCATGTGGTCTCAGCCATGTAAAGTAGACCCAAATAAAGGAGCCCTACTCTTTTCACGAGTCAGGATGAAATTTAGTGTTTCACTTCTTGCTTCCATTCAGGATGCAGTGGTGGTTCAGAGAAGCAGGGAATACAAAGGAGGAAAATCAAGGAGATAGCAGTGAGAAGAATTCATTGCCCCTGCAGCAAAATTTTCAGCTGAGGAGAAATGTGAGATGAAAGGTGGTGACAGCAATGTCTGTAAGAAGCCAGTCAAGCCCTTGTTAGAAGGAGTGCCTTGTGTAGATGCTTTGAAGGTAAGTGAGCCTTCAAGAATGCTATTTATTGAAGGAGGAGAAAGAGGGGGAGGGAATGAGTAAAGGCGGGTGAACCTTCACAGGATTCAGAAGCAGTTTTTCAAAACAGACTGTTTGAAGATGAAATTATGAGCCAGATTGGAGGTATTATTACAACTCTCCAGTTGGGAGGGGTACAGGATGTTTTATTGCAGGACTTGATTGTGCAGAGAGGACCAGAGAGCAGAGAGGCAGTTTCATGGGCAAGTATAATGAAAACAGTGCAGGAAGTAGAAGTAGAAAAGATGGTAAAGAAAAATCATATAAGGGTAAAGTAAGAGAAGGAGGAAGAAGAGAAGAGAAGTAGACTGAACAAAGGAACAAGAAATATTTAGTAAGAATTAGTAGCAAAGAAGAGAACAGTATGGATAGGTATGATATTTGGGACAATACAGTGGCACCTCTGGGTACTTCACCACAAGAGGTAAGAACTTTTATACATATTAATAAAGATTCTTTCTGTGATATTTTATTTGAATATAATCAATGTATGAAAAAGTTTTTTGGGACAGTATGAGTTGAAAAAGAACTACAATCCATGGAACTTTTATGTTGTTAAATTATTTAATAGGGAAAACAAAAAATAAATATTTTTTCAGTTGCAAACTGAAACTGAAAATGAGCACTGAGAGAACATTTAAAGACTATGTGTAAAGAAGTGATGGACATTACAAAAATCCATCTATCTGTATATCTATCTTGGCTAGGTTTGTAAAGACCCTTAAGACATTAGTCTAGAAATCTCCGATGAACCTATATATGATAACAGGGGTTTATGGACTGCGGTGGGAATGTAATGTATTAAAAATGAAAATGATAGAATTATGCATATCCCAATCATGATACATGGGAAGGAGAACAAACATACAGTGAAATATTGGGGACAACAATACCGTGCATTTTTTCAGAAAATGTGATAATTTAGTTAGTATTTGTGACAAAAGAAAATGTTTCATTTGTGACATTGTGGATCATGATGCTAAAAAATGTGAAAAAAGAATACATTTATGGATGGACTGTAAAGAAAGTACAGAGGAAATCAAGGAAGGTGAAGCTAGAGAACAAGACATTGTGCAAGACATAGAACAAGAGAAAGAAATAGAACCAGAGAAAGAAAAAGTGCAACGTAAACAGATAATGATAGAAAACAGTGAGACAAAAGAAAAGAAAAAAGTAAAAGAAAGAACAAAAGAAGAAAGAAGAAGAAAGACTGTGAGAAACAAGTGAAGCAGAAAATATGAATTGGGGAGTAGTGAAAGGAAGGAAAATTCCATTGGAAAAAAGGTAAAAGACAGGAAAACTTAGGTGTAAAAGAGAATAAGAAAGGGAAAGAAGAAAATGTCTCATGAGAATAAAGGATATAATAAAAAAGGAAAAATAAATGAAGAACTAAGAATATTAACATTAAATGTTAACAGGAAAGTAATATAAAATGTGGAATAGGTGTGTTAGAATGATGTGCCAAACTAAACATGGACATGATTATTTTAGAAGAGATAAGAATACTATCAGAAGAAGAGAGATTACAAACAAAAGATTATGGGGGGATTTTGGATTTTACATTAGTTGCAATGAGGAGTATAGCGATTGTAGATTTGAGATGAAAGAGTCAAGTTTACAGAATTGTAACAATTTATGCATATGTAGCAAAGAAAGGAAGAAACAAAACATGGTATATAAGTACAATGAATAAATATTATTGTAACTATCCATGGGAAAAATTGAAGAAGGAAAAATAAAGGAAATAAATATCAGAACAGAATGGTGTAAAATATGCAGAATGTAATTTTTTTGAGATTATCCATAAAAAAATTGCCAGCTAAAGCGAATATGTGAAAATAGAAGAAATAATTTGTAATCATTGTAGTGAGGTTGAGGTAACAGAACATATTTTCTTAAATGTAAAAGGGTAATGAAATTATGGAAAAAATTATGTGAAGATAACTACTTGCAAGGTATTAAGAAAATGGAAAATATAAAAATAAATATGTTGGAATATGGATATTACAGAAATAGAAGAAGGGAATTTGTAACACAAAGAGATAAATGTTTTATATAATTTGGACTATATAGAATGAAAGAACGAATGAGATAAAATTTAATGGAAAATGGATATTAGCAGATATATAAAAAAAAAGATTTGAGTTGTGGGAAAAAGGGCTGGGGTGATAAAATGTATGTATATGTAAAGATGGAAATATAAATAGCAAATAATGGAAAGCTGACTGCAGAAGAGTGTAAATAATTGTAAATAATATATGCAAATCATATAAATAATGTAGGACATGTGTTTAATAAAGGACACCTACTCTTTACATTCGGTGCCACAGGATCTTTTATATTCACCTGAACTTCTTCCAACTCATGCAGATAGGACCTTGGTTTAATCTCAAACATGAAGGATGACTGAATCAAGAGTGCAGCACTCTCCTAATACTGCACTACAGTGTCAGCAATCCAATTAACTGGAATGGGTAGATAACCCAAAGACTTCTGATCTTTCAAGCTCCAAAGGTAAGTGTGTCACCTGTTGTACTACGGATATTGTGGCAAACAAGCACTTAAACTAGCCAGGGGGTGGCACTGCAAATTATTCAGAAAATTCGGTCTTCTCAAGAGTATTAGGGTACCCAGTGAAGCAAATGTTATTAGTGGGAACAAGTGCACATCAATCATGTGGTTAATGGAATAAAGGCACGCTGACAGAGACACTGATGGTATTGGGTACTAGTACCCACAGACAGAACAAAAAGCTACATGGACTGTTAATGTCAGCAGTGCAACAATGTGTTGCTACTGTAGTTATAACAGAAATGTGGTGCACAGAAAACCATGAATAAAATGTACGATGTTAGCATAAGCAGATTACACAGTTTGCAGAAGGAGCACAGGATAATGCATAGCTTTCTCTAACAGAAAAGATCAAAGCAACATAACACACAAGTAAACATGAAGGAATGGAGGCACCATGGTCACATTGGTGTCTAGAAATGGTAATGCCACATAACGCATGCACTCACGTTACTCCACAACAAGTACAAATATGACTCTGTCATTGCCCATGTTGGAGTGAATGACTTGAGACTTACCTCCCTGGATTACATGAAAAGAGACATGGAAGAACTCTCGGATCATGTGGCCCAGGCAGGTATGACCTTAGCCCTTAGTAGCATCCTGTCTTCACCCAAAATGATACCACAGTATAAGGACAAAATGATTGACTTCAATAACTGGCTAAGCTTCTGGTGTCATTCAAAGGGGATTGGGTATCTGTCTGCCTGGGACAACATAATCGACAGACCAGAATGCATTGCCAAAGATGGTCTGCACCTGTTGCCCCTGGGATTCAGGTTACTGGCTAAGGCTTTTGCCACCCCTGTAGTGCCTTTTTTAGGCAAAGTTCAAAGGACAAAACCACCACCATAACAGGTACAAGCATGCAAATTCTGCAGGTAATGCTCAATGCTAGAAGTCTAAACCTCAAAATGCACTCTCTCAAGGCACTCCTAAAAATGGAGAACATCGATATCTGTGCAGTAACTGAGACCTGGTTCAAGGCTCCAGAAAGCACCCCTGCAATACCAGGCTGCAACTCTTTCCACACTTTTTGGCCACCAAACCAGGATCGAAACACTAAAGGTGGAGGAGTGTCCATATTCACCAAGGATATTCACAACACCAGGCTAGTTGCCCAACACAATGCATCTGATATTCTCCAGGTGCAACTAACACTAGGTAAGACTGCAATCCAAATTTTAGCTTGCTAGAGATCCACCACTATGCCCCAAGATTCTCACTACACCTTTCTAAGCATACTGGAAAATATTAAGATACAACCAAACACCCTAATACTGGGTGATTTCAACTACCCTGCCATTAACTTTGAAAACTACTAGTGTAGTAACACCTCTGCCCAACGGTTCTTGGAATTCATACATTCCAACCAACACCCTGGATCAACTAATCCTTAGTCCCACCAGGGGCTCCAATATCCTAGACCTGGTCATTACCAACATGGGAAACTGATGCTCCACACCTATGGTCACCCCCTTCTTTGGTCAGGTCTGACCATAAGCTAATCCACATCCCACCCCCACCCCACCCCTCCAGTAAGGAAACCTCCGTAAAAAACTTCTCATGCTACTTAAGTCAGAAGTGACAAACTTCATGACACCCATGCAGACGCGAACAGAAAGTTAAGACTGCTGAATCCTACACTAAGGTACTGTGTGAGCATATCCACTCGTGCATGAATCGTGCCATCCCCAATAGAACCAACTCGCTCTCCTCAAAAAAAATGAAGCCAATCTGGTGGTCCCTTGCCATAAACAAACTTTACAACAAAAGGAAGAAACTGTTGCAGGAAAAGAGGAAAATCCCAGGATGCAAAAAACTCCCTTACCAGCCTCAGTAAGAAGCTGAGATCCCTCATAAAATCCTCCAAAGCTAGTTACAAAAATAAAATTGCCAAAGATTCCAAAGACAACCACAAGGCATTCTATAGCTATGTCAAGACTCTAAATGACAATGCTCAGATCTGCTATGAGCTGCAACAGAATGGCAATAAATATACTGATCCCAAGGATATTGCCAATATCCTGGCAGATCGATCCAGTGCAAATTTCACTCCCCTCTCACCCCCTAAAGGGTCCATCTCAATACCGAAAGATTGACAAATTCCAGTAATAACGGCCACACAGGTAAAAAATGCAATCTCCAAAGCTAAGAATACAGCATCCATGGGACCAGATGACATCCTAGGCTGTGTACTACATAAACTACAAAATGAATTGGCACCTCACCCAAGTGTCATGTTTAATCACAGTCTCACCTCAGGCTTTATGCCCACTGAGTGGCGCACAGCTACAGTCATCCCACTCCACAAAGGGGGCTCCACCTTGGATCCTGGGAACTACCACCCCATCAGTCTGTTGAGCCTGATCTGCAAGGCCATGGAACTTATTATCATGGAACTTATAAACAAAGATATTGGCAACTTTGAAACACTGGATCCCACGCAGTTTGGGTTTGTGAAAGGCCAATCTTGTCTCCTGAACCTGATTGACTTCCTTGAATCAGTCTCCAGAGCCGTGGACAAGGGTAAGGTGGTCCATACAGCCTATCTGGGCCTCGCCAAGGACTTCAACACCATCCCCCACTCTGAAATCATAAACTTACTAAGCTGGGCATTAATCCCTATGTCACTCGATGACGGAACCCACACTGTAAAAGTAGCCGACTCCAAATCCAGCTCCAGACATCAGGGTTCGGTCCTGGGACAGCTCTTGTTTGGCATCTACTTCTCTGAAGTACAGGCCAACACTAAGGGACTCTGGCTAACAAAGTTCGCAGATGACTGCATACTGGGAGCAATTATTGAATCCTCAAATGATGTGGATATTCTACAAAAGGGCCTTACAGAACTAGACTCTTGGTGCCAGAGCCATGGGCTCAAGCTCAATGCCAAGAAATGTATAGTTATCCCTTTTGGAAAAAACATGTACCCATGAATTACCACATAGGTGGCAGTACACTAAACACCAAAAGTGTGATAAGAGACTTAGGGACACAGGTGGACAGTGGTCTCATCTTTGATAACCACATCACCACAACAGTCAAGAAATCCTTCTATGTGGCACACCTCATCACTAAGAGCTTTTCATCCAGAAAAAAGGAGGTCATTGTCCCTTATTAGACCTATTGTAGAATACAATGCCCCGTTTGGTATGTACCTCTCAAGATATCTGCAACAACTGGAAAGGCAGCAGAAATACCTCACTAAAAGAATCATGGGCCTAAAGCAGATGCCCCATGCTGACCGTCTAAAAAAATTCCACCTATACTCAGTCGCATATCATCTACTCAGAGGTGATCTCTGCTTAACATACAAGGGCATGTCAAACCCAGAGCTGTTGGACATGCTACACTTAAAGAAATCCCAATCCCTCAGAGACACACGCTCCAGGGGATCTAAACCTTGTCATCATAATGAACAAAACAAACTGGAGGGATAGGTTCCTGACCCAGAGACTCCCCAGACTCTGGAATAGACTGCCCATACATGTCAAGCAGAGTGCCTCTTTGGCCCTCTTCAAAAGGAACCTTGATGATTGGATGGGAGATAGGAAATTCACCCCGGGGATCACGTCAGTCGCCCTGCTAGACAAGGGTCCAATAAATACTGTGGGAAGAAATAGCCAGGGAATTGTTATGGCTAACCTTGTATAGGCCCTAGGACCGATAGCCTAGTACCAACCTATGAACCTATAAGACAGTCCACAAAGAGGACGTATACAGAAGTTCTCCTTAGTGGGAGGAAAAAATCATAAGAACTTTTCAGTGGCTGCACATACTATCAGAGGAAAGACAGTCTTTTTAGCATAGGAAATTTTACTATGTTAGACAAAAAGTGAAATACCTTGACTGTAGCTACACCTAAGAGTAAAATCACTACTGACTTTACAAATGACAGGTCATAGAGAATTAGTCATAGAGCCTTTTCAAGATACTGCCATCTTGGACCTAATATTGCCAAATGGCAAGAATGTTGAGGATATCACACCTTGCAGTTATACAGGAATCCAAGATCATCTACTGGTATGTTACCAGCAACTGAAGACCAATCTAAAACAAATATCTGGACTTTGTGTTAAATGACTCTTTCCAAAAGGAACTTTAACTGAACCAAGTCCAACAACAGAGAAGGTATAATAGATACAAAAAGGAAGAAAGACAATGTAGGGATAGAAAAGTAAAATATATGGAAAATGACAGAGCAGAAGAGAGTGAGAGAAAAACAGTACTGCTGGATTAATACTTCTGTTGAGTTTCTAGAAAGAAAAATTGTACCATTTACCAGAAACAACCAGTAGTAAGACCATGAACAAGGGGCTGAGCTCACTCATTTCACAATGGAAACTTTTCTGAAATTAGATGGAAAATGAAGCTGCACAATCTAATGGGATATGACAGGATTCAATCAAATTTTCGTTTCATTTTATTTCTTTGTTTTATTTGCATTTACTTGATAAGGGGTAATTATACTGGGCATATTGTCCTTTTTCAGGTCTGAGCCAGGAGCACTGTTTGGTTAAGTGACAAATATAAAATAAAATATAGGTGGAGGTGGAAGAAATCAAATGTTCTACCCTTGACTACAGGAAGCCATTTAACACGGCATTGTCATAATTTTGTGTACTAACTGCCAGCACTTCTTAGAGATAAGAACAGAAATTGTAATTTACTTATTTTGTATTTATTAATTTTGTAACTGTACTGGTGGGGTGGTCTGAGGACCAATTATAGCCATGACTCAGCCTCAAAGGCAATGTTAAATAAGATAAACTGAATAACAATTTCACCATTAACATGACTGTTATAATACAGAAAGTACACAGTAACTATAACACAGATTACAGTATCATTAAACGGTATCATTAAAAGTATCATTGGTTATACAACAATTTCAAAAAATGAGGAAGCGTGAATGAGCAATTAAAAATGAAACATATCCAAGATTTACAGAGTAAGTTACAGAATTAAGTACAATGATACTCGTTATCGGGTGAGCATTCCCGAGTAGGAACAAACTGTCTTGGATACATTTTTCATTATTGATTCATTTTTTATCAGCTACTATTAATTCTCCATGTTATTTCTTTTATTTCGGTCCTTAGCCTCCATACTTGTTTGTCTAGAGACTACTGTCTGTGGGTGCTTACTGCCATATGCTGTGTAGTGATTCCTATAAAAAGTCAATCTTTTACTCTAATGATCTGGCTTTCTAACTTGCTCATATTTCTGATTACATATTTATTGCTCTGCAATGGATACAGTTGTTGTTCAAGTAGCCGTACCATATATGGGTACTAATATACTTTGCTACTACTCAGTAAAATGTTCATAATCCTATCACTTTCAAGGTATGATAGGTCCATGATGGTCTCAGTCACTGAACAATTTGTTAGGATGAGAATGGAATTCCTGTTTCATTTGTATTAATGCTTACTCTGAGGTTTGGCAACCTCTGAATTATAACAAAAAAGGGAGTTGAAGGTGTTGGGAAGTGAAGCCTTTAATATTAAAACAGTTCTGCAAAAATTCCATTCTTCAGGCTGAACCCCAAATTCACTCTTCACTGACTCATCTGCTGATTGACCCAGCCTATATTCTCTTGTGGTGTGTCTGTGCTGGGTGAGTTGGACCATGGTGGTGAAAGTCAAATCACCTCAAAAGCTCACAGTGAGGTTGAGATTTACAGCAACTGCCAGACTAAGGGGAGGGCTTGGGAAAAAGCAGTGGCATGCAGGATAGCATATGTCATGCTGCTGGGTGCTAGCTGTGCTCCATGCTTCCACACAATCCAAACCTGGGAGTAGCATGTAGAATACTCAGGAGCAATGCTAAGCAGCCAGTGGTCAGATGTAGACATGTTAGGGACAAAAACACACTAAATAGTGTGTCGAAGATGGATGAACACTGATCAACAGCTTAATTTCAGCTCTCAAAATATGAAAAAAGAAATTAATAGATAAGGGACAGTAATTCTGTCTGTTTTAGTAAAATTCAGTTACTGGCTACTAAGTATAATGCCTGGATCATAGGTCATAGGTTCATACTAAGCTAACTGCCCTTGCGAGCCATTTTAAGCCTAGCCAATTATCCTTTGTGAGACTCAAACCTTGCACCTTGTGTTTCTAAGGCAAACACCTTAACCATTAGGCCGCCATCCATCCACCATCATGGCAGCAAAAAAGAAACTTAGAGAGCTTGAAAGAAAATCATCTAGAAAAGATGAAGAGAAAACATTGACTGGGAAGAATCCTGTTCAGCAAAAAGCATTTCAAGCTCCAGCTCTGATACAAGAGATGGCTTCCACTAATTTACAGGAAAAAATAAGTTAATGTGGTCAGAGCTGATTAAAATAAATGAAACTTTGAGGGATCATAACAACTCAAATAACAAAAGGCTGGAAAATAATTGAAGATGATTTAAAGAGCTATTCAGATCAGCTGATAAAACTGAAATATCAGAGGTCAAAATGAAGAAAATGTTGGCCGAGTATGAGACTGCTAAAGATGAGCTGTTTCAAAAATGGTAGAGTTAGAGGAAAGAACATGCAGAGAATACCTGAAATTTTCTGCTGCACCAGAGAAACTGGAAGGAACATAGTGTATTAATTTTATGAATGGTATTCCACAGCAGGATTTATTAATTAAAATGGCACATCATGTGCACGTTCAAACCAGGGCATGAGAAAGCAACCGAGACCTGTGCTATTAAAGGTGTAATCCTATGAGCAGAAAGAGTTGATCCTGATAAAACTGTGCCAGAAAATCAACATATTAAAAACTGAAGACAGAGTATTTGTGGAAAATGATTAGTCACTGTGAACCAGGCAGAAGAGAAGAAAAATTATTCCAGCAATAAGGGAATGTCAAGAGAAGTGAGATACAAGGTGTTGTATCCACCTATCTTCAAAATATTTTTCTTGGAGGATCAAAGTCATTTTGTGATGCAGAACAGGCTAAGGGGAAAATAAAAAAAAAATGTCGAGCAAGGGGTGAGCCATCAAACAGAAGGAAACATTGTTTATCATTCTTCTGATGGTAAGGTTAATAGAAAGACTTTGCCAATTAAACATTTTCCAATGTTCCAAAGGAAAGTGCTTGAGAGACAGACAAAAACACAGGAGTTGACTACAAGAATCAGGAGTAACTTGGATTTGAAAAGGAGTCTAGGGTTGGGAGATGGAGATGAACAGGAAGACGACCAGCAGTACTGAACTTAGTGAATAAATAAGAGACTATGAAGCATCAATCACATTTGTGAATTATGCCCTTACAAGAAAAAGTGGGTGAGAAAGATTGGATTTTGGTTGACTTTGTTAAACTTCTTGGGGGACTGACAGGCATATGTCCCACTTTATGTCATTAATGTTTCGAAGGACATTTAAATGGGGAAAAAAAAAAGAAAAAGGTAAAAGTAACTATAAGTAAAACAATTGTATATAAAACATTTTATTATATAAATTGCATTTTATATAGCAAATCATTTTAGTGGTTGTATGTGATAAAGATACTAAAGTAAACAGATATGTCTTTTTTTTCTTTTTAGGTTTTAAGAAATGTAGGCATAGCAATGTAAAAAGAGAGATGTTCTGGAGGGGGATGGAGGTGTAAAAGTGCACTGATTATAATATATGTAGAATTGAATCGAATTACATTTTTTTTGTGAAAGCAAGTGGGTTTTAAAACAAAATGAGAGACCACAATGTAATGAATAGTTTCCTTTAATCAAATAAATGTTCAGTGCCAGTTGAGAAGTCTAAAGCTGAAGGCAGTTGTATATTTTGTTCTTATGTTTCCATATAAACTAGATGAATAAAGGTGAAGGTGATAAATTGAGAGGCCTGGATATTGTTTGCTGTGAGAAACATAAAATTAAAAGCTGCAATGACAAGCAGCTCAGTAAAAAATAAAGTTTTAAATTATTGAAAGTGCTGGCATATATTTATATTCTACTTAAAACTGCTATTATGGAGCTTAAGGAAATTTTGGGAGAAATAACCAGCTTTCAGAAGGGAATATTATCTATAGGTTGGGATTGGAACTTAATTTGCAAAGGTGAGGATGTACCTGAGGGACATAGAAGGAAAAATATAACAAAATAGGGTAGATTTCTGATGACATTTATACAAATATTTGATATGGAATATTACAACTTAGGAGTAGAAACTCAAAGAGAATTTACATATTATTTCCCAAGGTACAATAACTGGGATAGACTAGACAGAAATTATATTTCACAGGGACATGTGCATTTAATTGAAAGCTTCAGCACACATCCAACAACTATTTCAGACCATAAGCCAAGAACAATGAAGATAAAAATGCAGGGCAATTTTCCCCACCTACCTGTTAAAAAGAGAGAAATTTAAGGAATAGGTAATGGGAATTATTCAGGAGTTATTAGGTAAGACAGAACTTTCTTCAGAAGCTATAGTCAGTGAGCAGGATAAAATGAAAGTGGAGTTTAACAACAGACTATAAATAAAATAAAAAGCGATATGGTTAAGAAGTAAAGTAAAGGTTAAAGTATTGCAGAATAAGGGAATCTCACAGAACAAGAAGTGGCACAACTGCAGAGTGCTAAAGATAAAATAAGGTAGTATCTAGATAATATGCATACGTTTAGAAATACTGCTGTTAAGCAACTGTTTTTGATAATAACTCCAGAGTACAAAAACTCATATCACAATTACCTAGGCAATAGAAAATAAAATGGGTTATTACCAATCTTAGGGAGCCTATACCAAGGAAAATAACCAGAGAGTCGATAGAGGTATTAGTTATATTTAGGAAATTTTACAAAATATTGTATAAAACAGAGGACTGTGAAAATTAAGAAAAAGCACAAATGGAAATTTTTATGGAAGACTTAAGTATTCCAAGGTTAGAGGTAGATGAGGCTTAACAATTAACAGTTAAGATAGAAGAGGATGACATAAAAATAGAGATGTATAATCAAAGTGCAGGAAAGTCTCCAGGAATAGACGGTATTCCTGTGGACACTTTGAAGCTAATAGAGAAGAAAGTGATAACGATCTAGAAGGATTTGCTTAACAGTATTTTAAAAGGAGGGGAATCACAGACATGCTAGAAGAAGGTTGTGGTGGCTGTAATACCTAAAGACGGTAAAGATCCATCTGATCCAGCTTACTGAAGACTCTTTGCAATTTTAAACCATGATTATAAAGTGTTTACATCTATAATAGCTAAAAGAATGGCAAAGGTGTTTCCAAAATTGATAGATATGGATCAGTTTGGTTTTGTGGAGGTGAGGCAAATATTTGATAACACTAACAGGGAAATGATGATCCAGAGGGAAGCAGAATGTATGAAAATACAGCTGTTATTGGTGGGTCTTGATGCAGAAAAAGCATTTGACAAAGTAACCTGGGATTTTATGAGAAGGGTAATGGAAGGATTTGTATTCCCTGATACAATAATAAGGTTATATGAGAGGTCAGAGGCAAAAACTAAAATGGGAGGTGTATTTCTGATAATTTGTGTCTGAACTGAGGAACGAGGCATGGGTATCCTTTTTTTCCATTTGTTATTTGCATTATATTTAGAACCATTAACAAATAAAATAAGGGACCCAGAAATACAAGGATATAATTGGTATGGTAATCAACAAAAGTTGGCTTTATTTGAAGACAATGTTATTTTGTACCTGATAAAATCAGAAAAGGACAACTCAGTATTGTGGAACATTCTGAGACAGTTTCAATGTTTTTCTGGATATAAAATTAATGAAGACAAAACAAAGGCTATAGCTGTAAACTATATACCCACACATAAAATAGTTCAGCAATATGCATATTTATGTGGACACAGTAAAATTAAATATTTAGGAATACAGATTAACAAGGATTCTGTTATAGCAGCTAAGGATATATAGGAAAAGACTAAACAAAAGATAATACAAAAACTGAGAAACTGGAAGCTCATGTTCATGAATATGGATAGCAAAATACAAGCAGTGAAAATTAATTTAATACCTTTAGTTTAATGTACTGGTCAGGCATATTTTTATCAACTAGAGGAGAAGGTGGGGGCAATAATTAATAAAGAGTTGAAGGATTTTATCTGGGAAGGGAAGAAAGTAAGGGTTAAGCAGAATAAGTCAATCCTTTCAATGGTTTAGGATTACCTGATTTGAAGGGATATTTTAGAGCTAGACATTTAAGACAGAACTCTCATCCATTCCTATATTGTAAGCTAGGGTACTCAAATCTTAAAAGGATATTTATATTTCATTTTATTATAAACTATGAGTGGACTTGTTCATTTCTCAGTCAAGTACACTCTTGTCCAAAAGGAGCAATCACGTCATAACACATAAGGAACAGTTTTTATGCCCGCTTGAATTATTAGTCATTTACATTTTTATAGTATTCTGAGAGATTACACATTGCGAAAGGTCTTCTAATCTCATGTCTGTCTCAATATGCATTTATTACTTTCTGTAGCCCCCCTGCCCACCTTACTAACCCTAACCCACCTTTGCCCCAACCCTAAAACTACAACTTACTTTAGAAAACTCCTTCCAGTAATATTACCACTACTCTGAGCTATTATGTCTGGAGTTAGTGGCAGGGTTAATGGATCACAATAGGAAAGCGATTCTTTTGCAGTCTGTTATGTTTCAGCATTTTAAATGTTTGCTGTATTAGAATCAAACTTATACAGTTCGAATATTTAGTATTTTGATAATTTGTCATGGAAATATATGTGTGGTTGTATGTATGTATATATATATATATATATATATATATATATATATATATACACACACACATACACACACACACACACACACACACACACACACACACACACGTATACAGATTTATATAATGCATATTATTTGTTCAAGTCAGACTAGACTGAAAACAAATACGCTGAAACAGAAAACATTGAAAGCACGGGGTTTCATCATAGTCAACAAAACCTTTAAAACAAAGTGAAAAACACCCAAAACAGTGGTTTTGCTAGGGTTGCAAGTCCCCTATGCCCCCCAAATTCATATACTAACTCCAAGATGTGCATGTGTTTGTGTGAGTATATGCACACATATCTGTAAATCATAACTCAACTACAATATTCAGACCTAATCTGGCTGAATAGTGGTAGAATTACGGGAAAAGATTTTCTAAGCTAAGGTGTAGTGTTAGAGTTAGGGGCATAGTTTCAGTTAGCAAGCATTATTAAGATGGTAAACCTTACCTTAGAAGGCAGGGCTAACACGTACATACACACACACACGCACTTACACATTACTAAATCTATTTACTTACGTAATGTCTATTCTAACTGTTACCCACAAACACTCAGCCACACACATCTACGCCTAATACAAGCCAATTCTCTTACCTGTACCTATTTTGGAAGAATGTACCTATTTTCAGTCCTGATTTTCCCCTACACTTGATGTACCTATTACTGGAGGTATGTCTCTCTTTCATACTTAATTTACCCCGTCAAACAATAGTCTGAATCTTCCTTTATCATTATGATTTTTGAAGCTGTCAGCTACACAAAAAAAACACACTACATGACCAATATGCTAGTGTCACCAATAATTTAAAGAAAGAGAGCATGCATCTTACATCTCCCTTTTCAGAAGCATGAATAAAATGACCATGTTTTCCATCATTTTTAAATGTGTTTCTGATTAGTGTTCTGCATTCGTAAGGGAAGCAGGAAAAGTTATGTGTTATCTGGTATTCATATTTTATGCAATTAGTTTTCCAGATTTTTGGCTGGATCTACTAAGTTTTCAAGGGTGCCTATACCCATTTTCAATGTCTGCAAGTTTAGAAGTACGATACAGTCCCATTTATCTCTTTTGAGAAAACAAATATTTGGCAAAATGGATGTTCTATAAACAAGCATTCACTCAAACAAACCTGTGGTTCACTTTATAGAACAAATGTACATTCGATAAAACGAACTGGAGCAATATTATATATATATACACTGACCAGTGCAACCAGTCATATGACTAAACCAAAAAGCAAACAAAATTAACTTAATTTTAAAAACAAAACAATTAATACATATACAAATACATATATAAAGCTACTGTTAAACAAACTTAAACCATGCTCTTCTTCAGCTGATGACCTTCCAAGCAAGTACCTACGAATTGCAGCCAATAGTACTGCTTATTCTGTCTCAATCCTTATAAATAGGTCAGTCCAAGAATCCTGTGCCCCCTTTCTCTGGAAAAAGTCACACATTATTACTCTAGACAAAGGAGGAAATTCAACAGACATGAATAACTTTGACCTATAGCAATCTTATCTCCCCTCACCAAAATACTTGAAAAATGTATTCAAAAACAACTGCTAGACTATCTCCTTCAGGAAGAGCTCCTATCCCCTAAACAACATGGCTTCCATCCTTCCCACAGTATTAGCACTGCCCTTCTAACCTATATAGGAACTGTCGATAAAGCTAGAGATAATGGCAAACTAGTCTCTGCCTTATTTCTAGACTTGCTTAAAGCCTTCAACACAATTTGCCACAGCAAACTTCTTGAAATGTCCTCACTAGGTCTCTCTCAGCCCACCCTTCTCTGGATCAAAATGTACCTGTCTAATAGGTATCAGTCAGTAAAATGGCACTCTATGCTCTCTCCTTACCTCCCAGTCACCACTGGTGTATCACAAGGCTCTATCCTTCATCCCCTCCTCTTTAACATTTTCACCAACACTCTTTATAGTTTCACACAACAGGCCACCCTAATACAATATGCAGATGATTCCACTCTCATTTTCACATCTGACAATGTGGTACACCTCCAAAAAATTGCTCAGGAATTTTAAAAGCCACTGAAACATGGCTTTGCAACTCACAACTCATGCTCAACCTAAAAAAGACCAAACTACAAGTCCTCTCTCTTGATAATACAACCATTGAAGTCACTTCTCATAGCAAACTATTAGGAGTGATGGTGGATGACAATCTTACATTTGACCTGCATATACTAAATTGCATAAGAAAACCTCATCAAAAACAAGGGATCCTTACTGATGCAACAAAAGCTACACTTGCCACTACTTATTTCCACCGCACTCTTCTTTATGGTGCTACCATCCTTACTAACCTCCGGGCTTCACAAAAATTGAAACTTGAACAATGATATAACAAAGTTACTAAATTTGCAGCACATATCCCTTTCAGATCCCACGATTGTATAGCACCGAAAAGAGTTAGATCTGCCATATCAACTAACATATACACAACTTCTTACCACCTATAAAATTATCCAGCGTTCATCTACCTGTCCAACACTAAAAAACTTTCAACACAACTATGTTCCCACTTGGTCATTGTGATCCAGTGACCAAACACTCCTGTCTGTCTATAAACCTAGCAAATCTGCTGGGCATTGTCTATAATCATACAATGTTGCTAAGGCCTGGAACTCCTTACCTGTATCCATCAGGTCTATACCCTCCCTCTTATCTTTCAAAACTACTCTGAAAGACTTCCTAACTAAAATCTGGCTCTGTTCTTGCTCAAAACTAGGATAACCTATATCCCTAAATGTGAACAAGTATTTTTTTTATTCCTTATACCTCCTTACTGATATCTAATTCTCTTCTCTGACTTTCTCTCTAAATATACCATAAGCCTGTTTTTCCCTCACTTCATATTGCAATTCCTGTTGGTGTCACACTAACGTACCTTTAATTTCTCTAGAAACTGTATACAATTTCTCTAAATGTTAAATGATTGTCATATATCTTGTATCTATTCTTAACCAATGCTTTTATATTATGTCGAGTTTGTTATAATTATTTAAACTGTAGATGTTTTTGTTTTTATTTTTGAAGATTGTAAAATTATTGTTCTTAAATGTTTGCAATAATTTGGAGCTTTTCTCCCTGGGCCTCCGCTGAAAATGGGCTTGTACCCAGTCAGACTTTCCCGGTAATCAAATGTCAATAAATAAATAAATAATTAAGGACATTAAAGCTACTGATTGCTGCACATCACTACAAAACAATCTTGCAGTTAACTCAAGTGACTAAGACTCTGGACTCCTAATGAGCCGCTGTATTTTGCCTAAGGTACAAAAGTACAGAGTTTGATGTCTTTTACCTTCATTCGCACAATGTGTGACTGTGTGAGTTAATCAAACTGTTCTTCCAGGTAACAACAAAAAAGGGACACGTCTGTTAGTGGACTTACATAGTCAAAATTGTGTAAAACAAACAGAAATTCAAAACCCATAATAGACTTAACTATAAAAAAATCAGCTTCAAAGCAATTCTGGCACACACTGATCACATCTACAAAAAGTTACTCAGACAACACTGCAACATTTCTATCATCTTTCTCAAAATGTAGATTAACACATTATTAATTCAATCCTCTGAAATATTCTACTACTACAAACATAAAGTAAACTGTATATTTAGAGGAGGCACAGAAGCTAACCCAGACCTACCTCAGAAAACGAACACAAAAATCAAGTCCTTACAAATACCGATCATTAAAGAACTCGAGCTCATATGGCTTTAAACATATCCGAACAAGCGTTGCCTTAATTATTGCATGGAGCATAATAAACTTACTCTTTGCCTTACTCTGTTTCCTGAATTACCATGAACAAGAACTGCACTATGTCACGGAGCCATAGCAAATGCAAAAATATAGTTCCACTTTCATGTTATACAAAACTACAAAAAAATGGAAGAGTGGGCAGTTGTAAAAAAAAAAAAAAATAATACAGAGCAGAGTACCAGTGCTCTGTACAGGTCAATTAAAATTCAATATCTTAGCAACCACAGTCAGCCAGGTTGTAGATAGCCCCTTCTCGTTGTTAGGTCAAATAACATTGATCAACTTTAGAAACCTATAGCTCTAGTACACTAATCCTCAACAAGTATCACAACAATACTACACACTTGTCTCACACATATTTTGTCCTTTATGCAACATAACTTACAGGTTCATAGGTAAATACTAGGTTAATGACTTCCAGGGTCTTTATAAGCCTAGCAATGCAATTCAACCCAATTGTGTCCCTGTGTATCATGGATGTTTATTAGGAGGGGATATGTTAGTTAGGAAGCTTCTAGAAGTTATGAAAGGAAGGCATGTTAGTTTGTGGAGGCCCCCATATCCCTTATGGACAAATGGAACACTCCCCTACAAATCATTAGTTATCTCCTCATTAACTTGCCCCCTTTCATATATATGTCCATGATACTCAAGACCCAAATGGTTTGGGGTAATCGGCTAGGCTTGTAAGGGCACTAGTGGTCGTTAGCCTTGTAACATCCTAGTTGTCTGCCTTTATCAGTGAAATTGAGGCCAGACAATGGGCAAATTTCCAATTTCCCATTCATAGATCAAGGTTATGCTTACATAGGGTTAGTGATGGACGCTGCTTCATATGGATGGGGAGCCTGTTCCAGAGCATGGGGATCCTGTGAGACACATCTGTCCTGCCAACATGCTTTATTTATGTCACAAGCAAATTTTAAATCCTTGGTCCTGATTCTATTCACTTTATGGATGTGCAGAAGGTCCATCAAAGCTGAATCTGAGGATGCCTTGCATGCCAGGCATAGATCACCTCTGTGTAACTTGTAGTAGACAGAGTACAGAGACAGGGCTTTAAGGTGAACTGTATAGGACAATGTGTTTATAGCCTGGATTCTCTTTGTAAAGAATCTCTGTGACCATTACAACTATTGCATATGTCTGGTCAGGTACAAGCTGAAGGAGCCATTATAATTATGTAATTCTGAACAACATTTTTGAGTTATGCATGACTGAAATTAGTGCTCCATGGTACTTAACAACAGTTTGATTGTAACCCTCTTGAAAAAAATGCTCATTTATATATCCAGTGGGACCATATCCAGAAAAAATGGATAAGTACACTTGCTACTGTAAGTAACCATACTGATAAATCTGGATTTGATATTCTTATTTAAAAAATCTTATAATATACAGGTGATTTCAGTGGCCTTTGAACACTCACAGAACATTACTGTTCAGTAACCTTTAAAGTACCTACAATTAATAAACCTTTGTTCTTCTTATGCACCAATGCCCCTTGTTCTGGACAAACTGAGTGCTTAGGTACCACTATATCCTTTCTGTGTAGATTTGCACACTATTATTTCATAATAACTGGTAAATAGAATGCCATCCTTTATGCAAACAAAGACAGCACATCTAGGGTGAGACCTTATCAAGAAAATATTTTACTTTCATTTGTGATATCATGCAGACATTTGATTCGACAGACCCTTAAGGTTTTTCTACTCTGATCCAGAATAATTTACTTTCTTCTCTTCTCAACAGGGGTTGTGGTCACATCTTTTCTTCTTCTTCTCCAGGTTAGATTCTGAATGACTTGCTTTCAGTGTAACTGACTTAATCTCATACAAGCCTGATTTATAATTACAACAAAAACATCCATAACCAGGAAACTGAACATTATAGATGTACCTTACCCTGGAATATGTCAATTACACTGGGAGCAAGTCTTTTGCAATCTGGTCTTTAGTGTCAAATTCCTTATATTCAGTCATAACAGATGTTATTTTTTCAGGACTGTTTTCTGCTCACTTACAGGTTAAACTATATTTAGAATTGTCTTTGCTATTTTCATCCCCCAAAAGTCCGTAACTTTCTAAATAAAAATTAGTTTTATTTAAGAACTGCCCCATGTACAAACCCATCCTTATTTATCATGGACATCATTAAAATATTAATTAGGAGGCTATTTTATTTCTAAGGCATCTAAGGTTAAAATTTTCTGGCATTAAATTAAATGTAATCTCGTATCCAAGATAAAAACATTGCGCTCTAACCTGATCAAACAACAGAATTCCTCTACTAGAAGTAAATATTTGGGCTTCAGTAAGAGTCAGTAGCTGAATCTTATTTACAACTCTCTTGGGTTTACGCTAGCCTAACCATAAAGTACTCTGAATTGGTTCAACTCCATTCAAATCGTTTAGCCTCCATTTTGTAAGGTCGAAGTCCTTCAAATAAATTCCTGTCGATCAATACTGATGGGCGAGCAACTTCTTATTCCTTGTGACATTTAAATACATTTACCTAAATAAACAGATATCTATATAAATTATACCATCTAATAAAACTACTCTAAAAGACCCGTGGCCAGATTATTTTATTATTTATTTTCAAAATAATTCTGCATGATGAGCAGCCACACACAGTGTGTGTGATTTTATAGGTTTATAGGTGTTTTTACTAGGCTAACGACCACAAGGGCCTTTTTAAGCCTAGCCATGCATCCCAAATCTCTGACAAGTTCTGATACCCTTGATAAGTGTAAGCATGGGCCTGGAAGATGAACCATTTACAGGTTACTTGTGTCCATTAGAGACATAGGTGCCAAACCAGGAATGAATTTCCGGTTTCCCATCCAATTGTCCAAGTTGTACTTGAATTGGGTTAGGGAGGAACTCTGCTTCACATGGATAAGGAGCCTGTCCCATAGAAAGGGTAGTCTCTGGGATACATACCTATCTCTCCAGCAGGTCCTATTTATGTCACAGGCAAGGTTTAATTCTTTAGAACAGGTAATTCTGCTACTGTTTGTTTTGCGGATATGCAGGAGGTCCATCAGAGTGGGGTCTGACAATGCCCTGTATGCCAGGCATAGATCACCCCTCAAAAGCTTGTAGGAGACAGAATACAGGGACAGGGCCTTGAAGCGGTCTGCAAAGGACATATTACTTAGGCAGTGTATTTAGAAAGACATGCTCTGCTAATGGGGATGTTTGAGCAGCACAGATCGGAGTGGTATATGCTGACGGCCTTATGATGACATGGGAATGAGTTATGGTATTACAAAGAGCATTCCGGAGTATGCAAATGAGGCAAAAAAATATCAGAGTGATTTGGAAATATATAATCACCACACAACAGGGCTGTGCCCCCTACATATTTGCATTTATATCACATTATCGAAAGATGAAAATAGAAACGCTATTTCATCACCCCCAAAACATCTAAACATGAAAATGTCGAACATTCAGAACAACAAATTTTTTTTCCATGGAAAAAAGTTGCTGCTCCGAAACACATACACACAACACAAGCGCATCAAACAAACAGCAACCACACACATACACTTAAATTCGTACATCTAACGCTACACTAAACTAAACATACACTACTATCTACCCACTTACCTTAACCCGAATCCTAACCCTAAGGTCCGTCACTATCACACACTCACCTAACTCGCGCACTAACCCTAACTCACTTAAACCGCCCCTAACCCTAAAGTCTGTCACTATCGCATACACGTCTAACCCGCACCCTAACCCTAACGTGCAAATAATTGCACACTTACCTGAAACCAACCCATAACTTTCCACCACAGCGCTAAGAATAGCAAAGCCACAGAAATGGCCAACCAAATTATTTCCTGAGGAAAGAATTCGCTGTTCTGCAGCTTCACTATTCTTAGCGTTCGCTGAATAGTGTTCGATATCAGAGCATTCGAAGTTATAATACTTCGATGTTCTGATATAGACCCACATATTTGAACCTGGCTGAATATTTGTGTTCAGGCTAAGGGAATCATTATTTAATATGTATCTGCAAGAGACTCTTATTCCAGTGCTTTGCCTAACAGTGCACATCATCACCGCTAGAGGTGCCAGGTCATCTGATTACTGTTAAAGTTTCATGGACTCTATAACACCATCATTCTGGACTGCTACCATGGAACAAGGGACTCTATGCAAGAAACTGGACTTGCCTCATCTTTAGTCCCATGGGAGTTGTAGAGTACCTATCTCAGTGGATAATAATGGATGTGATCTTTTACACATAATAGCTACACTGGGCATATCTCAGGCATCGGTTTCACAATTCCATGCTTCTACATGTGGGGAAGTATATGTGTCTCTGATATAACACAGAGGAGAGAGACAACACCATGAAGGATTTGTATGATATAGTCCATTTCCCTGAGGTACTGGTGGGGTGGGGGTGGGGGGGGTCACAGACTGTACCCACATTGAAATTGTTGAGCTGGGATGGAGGCAGATGAATCATAAAGGGTATCACTCCATCAACTGCCAGGTGGTCTGTAGTGCAAAGAGTATTATCTTAAATGTGTGCAAGCTACCTGCAACTTGTAACAACAAGCAAGGGATGACTTCCCCTAGGGGTACTTAAATGGTGATGCCAGACATGCCCTAGAACCATGGTTCATGACACTCATAAGAAATTCAAATAATCAAGCAAAGCAGAAGTACAACCATGTCCAATATCAAATAAGGACCATTAATGAACATGTGTTTGGGCTGCTGAAGGCAGGCTTTCACTGTCTTTATTCAACTGGTGGTGCTCTGCAGTATAACCCTGGCATGTGTGCAAAAATAGAGGCGGTGTGTGCAGTGTTATACGTCATCATACTTGGGAGGTCGGGTGGGCATTTGCAGGATCTACAACCCCCAGCACACTAGGCAATGGAAGCTAAGTCAGATAAGGAGTCAGAGGAGAGCCTAGCAGCAGGGGATGATCATGTTAGAAAGAGGCAGGCAAAGTGTGCAGAGGCACAGGTAGGCAGCAGCTTGCACAGAACTTCAGTCCATAGTATACAAGAGTAAAGAAGATACACTATATTACAAATTATTTATGCAAAGCCAATGCAGGCTGTACTTATCCATTCATAGGCTGGCCACACTGTACATCAGACATTATTGGCAAGCAATGTACAAAGGGCAGGACACAGTTATCATCACTTGTACAAGTGGGGAAGGGAGCACATACGTAAATGTCTTTCACCAAAAAATGTGTGAGTGCTGAGGATTACTAAAGTAAAATGTGCTGGTGTGTCAGTTTCCTTTCAGAGAGTGTGTGAATGTGTGTGTGTGTGTGTGTGTGTGTGTGTGTGTGTGTGTGTGTGTGTAGGGTTAACTTAAAAGGACTGGTGAAGACTCAGTGGAAGTTTGTGTATGGGATTTACTACAAGCTACAGTGGTGTGAGTGCGGATCTGCTGCAAAATTGCCTCATCAGTGGTTGTAGAACTATGGCTTGATGTACTGGACAGGTCAAGAGCACCCATAGAAGAGATTTAGTATTCCATACAAATACCTGCCCAGAAGACCTGACTCTACAAGGAGTTGTACTGTTTGTACAATGACCATGGCTACAGGGTGGAGTGCTGCATGACTATAAACGAAGTCTGCTATGACATGTACCACTGTTGCAACAGCCACGACCGATGGGATGTCCTCTTCTGGCCATAGACACTTCCAGAACAGATGTAGCCATGTGATCGAATCCTTGGTTGTGCACAGCCAAAATGGCAGCCATTTGAGAAAGTAATGCTGGACTGGCTTCATGGAAGGAGCTTCACCCCAGACAGGCTAGCTTGAGAGGATATGACATGTTCCAGTGTGTAATCAAGTCTATTCAAACAATCATATATATATATATATATATATATATATATATATATATATATATCTATATATACATATATATATATATGGGATATGCACTCCCATAGGTCATCTTGCATACTCTGTATTACCCTCACTAATACCATGGTGGCACAAGCCTGTGCTTTCAGAATGGCCTTGCAAATACTAAGGTTGTGGCCACTGACACACCAACCTCACAGGGAGGGAAGTAACCATGTCTCTAGTTGGCATCATTACCCAACCTCCCTGTGAGCACCTCTTTGCACATGGGTACTATGGGCAGATTTCGACATGTGTCTACTAGGGGGTACAACACTTTCATTGCAGCTGGTTTCCCCAGTAACCTATCATCCATGTATATTGTACATCTCGTAGTTATTCACAGACACAGAGCTGTGTTTATGGTCTGTGTAGGGATGCAGTGGTCACATTTCCTGTGTCCAGCACAAACTCTGTTCTCCCTGATTATGTTAGTTCAACCCTGTCATCAGTATGAGAGGTTGCAGATCCACAAACATCAACAGGGGGGCAGTTTTACAGTGCTTGTGCCAGATACAGGGTCACCTGTGAATACACCAAAGCACAATATCCTGTGAAAGTATAACACAGCACCAGAAGTACCCATGAAATTGAGGCATAAAAATATTAACATTAAAAAAGTACAAATTTTAACTGCACACCTTGTGCAAATGGCTGTGCAGGGGGAATCCTCTCATCATCATTATCTTTCAGCTGTTCTCATTAGGGGTTGCCACGCGGATCATCGGTTTCCATTTCTTCCTGTCCTCTGCATCTTGTTCTGTCACACCAACCACCTGCATGTCCTCTCTCACCATATCCATAAACCTTATCTTAGGCCTTCCTCTTTTCCTGTTACCTGGTAGCTTCATCCTTAGCATGCTTTTCCCAATATACTCAGCATCCCTCCTCAGCACATGTCCAAACCAACGTAATCTTGCCTCTCTGGCTTTGTCTCCAAACCTTCAAACCTGGGCTGATCCTCTAATATACTTATTCCTAATCCTGTCCACCCTCGCCACACCCAGTGCAAATCTTAACATCTTTAACTCTGCCACATCCAGCTCTACCTCCTGCCTTTTTGTCAATGCCACTGTCTCCAACCCATATAACATAGCAGGGGAATCCTCTAATGTACTTATATATTGTAAATCAGACAGCTATCATAATTTGTACAGCGAATAAGGGGTTCAGAGGAGTTAGAGGTCGTCTTACACAAAAAGAGGTCTACATACATAAAATGTAGTAGATTGTCTTGTTTTCTGTTGTCTGTTCAAACTCTGTATCAGTATCCAAGAATTCACTGTGGAGCCCTGTGTAGGTGCTACTACCTCTAACACAGGTGAGAAACCCCTCTGTCTCCATGACAGGTGGTGCACTTGATTGTATTTAGCTCTTAGGTTGGTCCCAAGTGTCTTTGGCTGTGCTGCTAACTGCACTAATGTCTGACTCCACATCTTGCCAGGCATGGTCCTGGTAGGCCTAGTCAGCAGCTTGTAGGCCAAAGAGCCATCATCCATGGAGATGGAGGGCCTGGAGAAGCACCATTTTGTCTCCATTAGAGAATTTGGCTTATTTGTCATATTTTCACCAGTCTGTGCTATCAACACTTTGTAGATATAGAAAACAGTGGAATTAACATCCCTGTTCATAAGTGGCCCTGACAAATCTTTACACTACCAGTTTCTCCCTTGCCCATATAACATGCTGTTTGTTTACTTGACAGTTACATACCTGTACCACACTCTAAGTGCTATCAGGCATATTAAGTTCACTGACCAAATGTCCCCATAAAAAAAAAAATCTAAAACACTGTAACTGACAAAAATTACATGCATGTTTTCTGTCAGGGTTAAAAGATTTTTTTGCAAATGATGTATATGTTTATGTACACAACAGGTATTTTTGTAGTGAAAGTGGTATCACAAGGCCAGCCAGAAAGTACTGAAGTCAGCTTTGAGTATGTGCTGATGTGTGTCTCCCCCTTTATGCTTAATAATGCTTCGGCATATGTGATAAAATGTACTTATAAAAAGTAGCACTTACCTTGTAGAAGCAGAGCGTTACTTTCCTTAACAGCTCCTTTGAGGTACAGTTGTTGCAGGTCTAGAAGTTGTTACTTTAGGAGGTCTTCCATCATGTAATGAGGCTCAGCCCCCCCACACACACACCAGGTTTATATCATGCAGATTCACATCTGGGCACAATGATTATGTTAATTATGAATCAATTCATTAGCGGTTCTGAATCTCTCAATTTGCGAGATGAAAAAACTCACTTAACATCGTGTTTAATTACATTTACTGCCATGCGCACACCTTAGTTCCTGAAGTCAACACTACACGTGCATGGTCCACAGCATACCACTAACAGGATTTATAATTCCATATATTACCTTATGGAAACGGAATTGTAATAACTGCTGTCTTAAAAGTACATACAGGAATACTGGCCTGCCATGTTTCATACCTTAAAGTGCCATTGCAAGGTATTTAATCTTCTTCTTCTGGCTTTTTCCCAGTTAGGGGTCGCCACAGCAGATCACATGTCCGCTCATGATTGGCAGTGGAGTTTTACAGTGTCAAGTTGCCAGCCCGGTGCCCAACCTTCCACAGAAGGCACACACACGCACTCACACTTAGGGCCAATTTAGAGTGTCCAATCCACCTACAGCATGTCTTTTGGATGTAGGAGGAAATCAGAGCACCCAGGGGAAACCCACGTGACCCACAGCGAGGACATGCAGACTCTGCACAGAAGGTACCCCAGCCAAGGATCGAACCAGAGAACCTCTTGCTGTGAGGCGACAACCCTAACTGCTGCACCACCGTGGCCGCCCATTGCAAGGTATTTAATATAGTACTAATATTAGTCATCTGCCATACAAATGAGCTGCCCATTGATGTCTGTCATTCTGTGCCAGATGGTATGTATAAGATTTAATTTTGGAGTTAATTTTTTGCCATTTTTATGGCAAGACATTATCACTGAAGGAGGTGTGCAGCGGTGGTGTGGGGAGGACACTAAACAATCTATCTCCATCTCCCTCATAAGGATTACAGCTAAAGGTTCCTGCAAGAGGCCTGTTAAGGGCCTCAGTACAAAACTGAAGCCTGGAATAGTTAAGCTCATGCTGTTAGTTGTACCACTGGCATTCCATGCACAGCAGAATAGTGCTGCCACCATTATTGTGAGATGAAGTGCCACAATCCTGACCTCCTAGGCCAATGGGAGGAAGAAGTTAGAGAGCAGGCACCATCCATGCACTGTAAGTAGAATTTATGTCAGCTACATATGCAACCTGACAGTATGTGGCATTCATAGATCTTACAAACTGCTGTTTTTTTTCTCTCCATAGTCCCTAGAGAGAATAGGTGGCTGCACAGCAGGAGACTGGAGCAAGGAGAAAGCACATGGGAGAGTATACTTGATTCACAATGTACAGGATTTAATATTAGGTATCCTTTCAGCTAGTTTAGATGTAGTTTCACACAATGTAAATTTTACACATAACTGCCACTTCTGTGCTACCTTTTATAGTTCAAAGGTAGCAGTGTGACAATTGGTGTCGTGTCTGTGTGTGTGTGTGTGTGTGTGTGTGTGTGTGTGTGTGTGTGTGTGTGTGTGTGTGTGTGTGTGTGCGTGCATGCATGCTGCCATATGCTTCAACTGCTAGGTCAAAATATTAAGGCTCTGTTTCCCACACTGTGATAACACCTGAGGTTCAATACCCCATCCATGTGTGTTCCGATTATTTTTATCTTGAGGTGTCTGTCTCATTACAGTAACAAGATTAGATGTGAGAAAATATGTATGGGTAATATGTCTTTTGTGGGTGGACATAGTGTGACACTCTGTGTCAATATACTTGTTTCCTTTGCTTATGCTACTGGTGAGGTGAATGTATGTCTGAGCAGCATCTTTTCTTTGTATATGTACATTTGTCTCAGACATCCCTATTACTGTGTCTTGGACTGAAGTCGCCTTTTGGTTTGTCCAAGTAGCTCATCACATGAATACTTTTCCTTTAAGGATGCAAGTTATGATAGCTGTGGGTCCAGGTCCCCCTCTCACTTACCTATGCCAAGTCGTCTTGTTAAATTGAGAAGTGTGTTTGTTGAGTATATTAGGTGTAACTTAATCATATTAAAAATACATATCATCTTCATTTTGTATACTTCTCTCTCCCCAGTCCTGTTGTCTCTAGCCTTTCTATTGTTTATACCTGTTTTGTTTATTCATTTGTTTCTCTCCATTTGCTTTACAGTACTATTACATGCAGCAACATGAAGACAAGCATCCACCTCTCAGGCACAGAGAGGTGGGAGCATCAGTGCCACTGCCACCACTAGAAGACCCTACATCTGTGCCCCACCCTATTGCAATCATTTCCACACCTCCTGCATTGCTTGCACCAGCCACTGGACTGCATGCTGGGACTAATGCACCTAGCAGCAGCAGTGCAGGTGGAGGTGACCCCTTTGTCAACCATATGGAGCTGGCAGACCTTTTGGGGGAAATAATCGACAAGAGGTTATATGCCATAACCAGCCAGAAGCAGAACAGTGACTCACTGAGTTGTGCCACAGTCCAGTAATGTCACGACCATCTCAGGCACAGCCCAGCATTTTTGGTACCCTGAGTGGCAAGTAATCTTCTATTGTATCACAGCTGGCAGAGAATACAGCTGTGAAGTCCCATCCTATCTTTCATACTGGTGCCCCCCCCCCTTTTGTATCCATGTTGACCCTTGTTTGTTGTACAATCCTCCCCTCACCATTGTCTTCCATTGGTTTTTTGAGGTCTCCATCACTATTTTATTCTCCTTCCCTCATTGTGTTACCACACCCCTGTCAGTCATGTCTGTCTTTCCTTGCTGCCTGATATAACCGTCTTCTCTTCCTCTTTCTTCCTTCCTCAACTTACCTGCTCTTTATTCATGACAAATACACACCTGTACCACAAAAAAAAAAAAAAAAAATGATCCCACTTTCTCCACCTCAATCCTGCTCATTGCTTTGTTGCTCACATTATGTTCTCCCCTCCAATTGCTTCTCCTTTTCATGTCTTTCCTGTACTCCCATTTCCACCCTTCAGTCTGATCAAAAAATATAGATAGCATAGCTAACTCATGCTCATTTAAGACTTTCAAACAATTTCTCCTTTTTGCTGGTACTGGGTATCACATACAGCACTGTAGATGAGTGGGGACAGCTGACAAACACTGCTACATCTCATTGTATGGTAACAGGCTAGGTCGTCATAATTCACACCTTAAAGGGTTATGTACAATCACTACCATCCAATAGTTATACTGGCATTTTCACCACCGACTGTGCAAATGAGCCGAGTGGCATTTTGTGGCAGCTGGCATATATGAAGCTGGGTGTAAGGGCCAATTCTGAAGGATTTCTCTTTTGCAAACTATTAAAATGTCACCTAAGGAAAAGGAGTTTAGATTACAATGGTGGTGTCCTGAGGAATCCCTGCTTTATCTTCTATTCCATCATTCTACAAGTGTGTGACATGCAATTACTATGCATTTTCCCGAACGGTTTTGTTTGACTGTTGCTGTAGCTCAACATGTAAATTAAGTACCTTTGACAGTACAGATGATGAAGACTGTAGGTTCAGGTCCACTAGCAGTTCCATTTGAGCAAATCATTGTTTAAGTGTTGTCATTGTTCTAAGAGCCTTTGCATTATAGTACAAGTAAAGTGGTCAGACTCTGATGATGCTGCTTTTTGCACTGCATTTGTACTTTTTTCTCTCCCACCTTCTTTCTTGTTAGCTTTTCCATTGTATACATTTTTTTAAATGTTATTTTCTTTTATTTCACATTTTGTACAGTAGCATCCTGACAAGCAACCTTGCTACCATCTAGGCCTATTGCTTCAACAGCATCAGCACAATCAGTAATGTCCCTAGCTGTCACCGTCACCTCCACCCCTCAGTTCTACTCATGGTGGCCAATGCTATCAGCCCTACCCAGGAAGGTACTGCAATAACACCTGCAACAAGTAGAAAAAGTGGTTGTGACATATATGTCACTCAGGTGAAGCTGGATGAGATTGTGGGTGACACTACTGATAAGCATCTGGGTGCCTGAATCGGCTTGCCTGAGTCTCTCCTCTTGTGACTCATGGAATCATGTCTCTGCCCTGCACTGGCACTGACATCAGAACCAGGGCCCAGTGGTGAGAGAGCCACTAGGTCATGGCTGGCCATGAATGAAGCTGTGAGCCCCATCCTTGTGATTCCCTCCATATTTTGTCTATGCATGCTCCTGTTGTTTGTCCAGTCTTCCCCATCACCATTGTCTTTCCTCTGTGGATCTGATGCCTCTGTCTCCATTGTCTTCTACATCTGATTGTGTCAGCACCTCTGTCATCAGTCCTGTCTATATTATATGTTTGTCTGTGTGCCCCTTCTACCTACCCTAGCCATCTTACATTCCTCTTACTTCCCTTACTAACTTCCCCACCTCACCTGCATACACGCACACACATATATATCTATATATATATATATATATATATATATATATATATATATATATATATATATATATATTGGTCTAATGCTTATAATATCAACATGAAAAATATCTAGTATATTTAAGTAGCAGGGAGAATGCAGATTATCTTTCACTCCCACCCCCGAAAAACATTGATTTTGGTTATTTGATGTCTATACATTGTGTTATTTTTCATTAATTATTTTTCCTGTCAATATTATTAGCATTAGAACAATTTAGGTATGTATACACACACACACATACACACACACGCATGCTCAAACATATATTTGTTCAAAAAGTAGCCCTCAAAAAGTGGCAAAAATCCTGACCAATGTTTTTTTTTTCTATATTCAGCTTTATGGCTTAACTAACCTTTATCTTAATCAAACTAGGATATAGAATAGTTTGTTTTACAACACCAACTTCAGCCCTTTACACGCAAATAAGTATAATTCAATTTTAGCTAACAAACTTTCAACACTATTACCTTCAAAAATATCTCCAGGGCAGTTTGGTTTCCTTAAATGTAGAAAAATAAGTGACCATATAATAACTCTAGCTATTTTATTCACTATTTAAGATATTTCTTCTATTTCTATATTTGTTATCTGTATTAAGATAGGAAAGGCATTTAATGCAGTGGATTCCATTTTTGTTTGCAGTTATGGAAAATGTTAATATCACAAGTATGTTTATTAAAGCAGTCAAAATATTTTACTTCAATCCATCTACTGGGCTTTCTCTGAAGCATCACTACTCCAAACCTCTTATAATTAAAAATGGAATTGATCAAGGTACCTCCCCCCTTTTATTTGAAGTTTCATTTGACAATTTGTTTTCCAAAATTTTGTGAAGTCTTCATCTAATATGTTATTCTTCTGATTCTATCCACAATATCTTTATTCTCTAAATTTTACAATTGTTAACTAAACAAACAAAGAACCCATGTTAATCTATCATACCTATCTATATAATGTAAAAGTAGTCATAAGTCTGAAATATTTAGGTAGTATCTCTAAATAGAATAATGTAGACTATAATTCCATTAATACAATTAACAGTTCATGTGAAATACAATATATAACAACACAAAAATATCAGTATTATGTTTATGCTCTTCAAAACTGCAACTGTTAAAAGGAATATATTTCTTAATTTTTTTACTATTTAAACTCTTCATGTTAATTTATCCTAAATATAAAAAACACACTTTATAAAGACCATCTTAAATATGCACAAGTCCTAGTTATATGGTTATCATAGTACAAATTCTTAATGCCTAAAAAGTTGGGGGGTGTCAAACTGCCAAGCTTTTTATTGGTGTTTCCTTATGTTGAGGTCCTAATAACTTATCATGCTTTTTTATCATTTTGATGGGAAAAAGTAGGTGGCTACCTATATGGTATCAACGCATAATAAATGTCATTTAGCAATAATAGTTAATTTTTAAAACCAATATGCTTCACTTTTAATAGCAACAAAACAATACAACATGCAAACGGTAAGCACTTTCATTCTATACACAGAACATCTTCAGACTAAGTTGCACACATCTAAAAACCATTTAAGTATTTTCAATAAAATCCCATGACTAGTTGCATGTAGTGAGTTAACCCTTTTCTCTAGAGGGCAATCTTGTAGTTTTCCCTTTCATTCATTCCTGGATTACCACAGGTATTCAACCTTACCTGTCAGCAATATTCTTTCCAGTCTAACTCATCCTCTGCTTCTAGCCTAGCATTATAGTTTACTATGTGAAAAAATTGCCTAAAATTTAAAATTCACTTTGCTTATTTCTTCATTATGCTTCTGCCTAACATGTTTTGCTAAACATTATTTAACTCCATAACTTCTACAGCTCTTAGATGCTCATGTATTCTTTTATTGAATTTCCTAATATAAAATGCAGGACAAAGTCCACATAAAACAATATAAACAACAAACTTAGACTTACAGTCATATTCCTCTAATAATCTAGTATTATAACTTCAAGCTTCTATTTTAACTTCTTTTCTTCTGAGAACATACTTACAAAATTTACAATTATTGTACTTCACCATTCCTTTTTTATGAACATCTGGCTGTTTATTCATATGACTACTCCCATAAAACTATTCTTTTAAGTTTTTTTCCCCTTTTGGACACAAATACTGGACTATCCCCTATAATACCTTTTAATTTTGGAAAATTGGTGAGAAACCTCCAATTATTTTTCACTATTTTCTTGATATTATCTACTGCATGCTAATGCATAATTAGTATTACTCTTTTCATGTTCACCTGATCTTTTTATTATTATTTGAAACACCATTATTTTATTCTCTTTCTTTTTGACTTCATTCATAATTTCACTCACCATTCCTTCGGGATAACCCCTTTCACAAAATCGTTTTTTTTCCATTGCTTCAAATTCCAGATTAAAAAATGTGTCCTTTGTTAACTCATTTAATCTCAAAAAATTGCCCTTTTACTATATTCTTTTTGAGACTCTTCTTGGGCAGACTACTATAGTGGAGATAGCCATGACTTTGCAATTCCTTTTTTTAAAATTCTTACCTTTAACTTACTGGCCCAGTAGTGACCCTGAAAGTAATATGTATGTGACAGATAATAAGGGGCTCATGATAAGATATCTTTAGAACAATGTGGCCATTTGAATTAAGAAAAGAGTAAGAGAACAGAGAAAAGAATGTGATCTAATTCTGGAGGAGCGGTTGAAGTTTCAGATTTTTTTGAGACATTGGATAATTGCAGACATGGAAAGTATAATTATATGCAGAAGCAAGTTGACCATTTCCAACCAAAGGATCAGTATAAGTCACAGCAGGGATTTCAAAATGTAGAAGTCCATCAAGATGGGGGAACGTGGAAAAGAAGTTTGGTGCAAGTTGTGGCACAAACTCCACAGTATCAGCATCAGAGATGGAAAGGGAGGAATTACAGATACAACAATATCAATCAGCGCAACCAGGAGAATTTTGGTCAGAGCTATGGGAAGAAGAATTTTCAGAGAAGATAAATGTTCTGTTAAGACAAGGTACTGTTTCTAATTCATTTAAAGTTATTAATTTGTCAAGTTTTGTTCTGAATGAAGGACATTTAAAAGTTTAAAGCAAGGGTCTAACCTTTGTTCCCTCGGGTAGGGCTGATTTAATTGGGACAATTAATGCTTTAAGAAACTATACAAGGAAATTGAACTTGAAATGTTATTTTCAGGACAATAATGTTGGGGGACTTGAGCTATTTAGAAGCCAAGTGTATTTAATCCATGCTTAAGACCTGAATTAGAAGCATTTCTTTTAACATCTGAAAATGATGTCAAGAATTTATTGAATGTAAAGACAAGTAATGGGTATTATAATATGACTAAAAAAGAAAAAGAAGCCCTATTTGATTTGAAAAATAATAACAGTATATATATATAAAACAAAAGTTGGTAAGAAGATCCATTTGATTTGAAAAATAATAACAGTATATATATATATATATATATATATATATATATATATATATATATATATATATATATAAAACAAAAGTTGGTAAGGGGAATGCTGTGATGGTAGCAGGCTGTACTCTGGCAAAATAAACTATCAAATCACCTCTCTATCTCCCTTGGGGTCCCACAGGGCTCAATACTAGGCCCACTCCTATTTTCCATTTATATTAATGACCTGAGTTCTGCTATTCCTTGCTCCACCTGTATTCAATATGCAGATGACACTACCATAATCTGCTCAGCCTCCTCTCAAACTGAACTTCATAATCTTACTCAAAAAGCTTTCACGACTGTAGAACAATGGTTCTCACACCGCTGCCTCCTCTTAAACCCCAAGAAAACTAAACTACTACTCTTTACACCAACCCGAACGACCACCTCTTTCCATTTCAATCTCAATTCTAACAACGGTACTCTTATCACTCCTGAACCAACCACTAAACTGCTAGGAATAACAATAGACAACAATCTTAACTTTGACACTCATATAAACACCACAATAAAATTAGTTAACAAAAAACTAGGATCCCTTTACAGAATTAAACCCTATCTTACACCAGAAGCTAGGACCACTATAGCCAGAACTCACCTAACCTCCACTCTCCTCTATGCTTCTCCTATATACACCAATCTCTTTAAAAACAACCTCAATAAACTAGCAACATCCTATAACAATTTTGCTAGATTTGCAACAGGCTCTCCTTTTAGAACCCATCACTGCCTAAATCTACGACATCTAAACTGGCTAGAACTACTTAACCAGCTCCAACTTCACCAGCTTACAATAATCCACAAGACCCTGTATCAACCTAGCAACACCCCAATACTCTCTACCCTAATTACACCTTATAATAATCTCAAAAATCTACGCTCCTGAAACAAACTACTGATCAATACTACTAAACCCAACAACTCAGCAGGTGAATCCTTATTCTCGAACTCTGTTGGAAAAATATGGAATAAACTACCCTCAGAAATCACTTCTCAGTCTTCTCTCTCACTTTTTAAAAAGAATCTAAAACTATACCTCAATAAACACTGGCTATGCTCCTGTACTAACCCAGACTAATTATTTTCCTATTCTCTATACCTCACCCTACATCCTTTCTTTTCTTCCATTTACATATTCTTTAAAATACTATTATGCAACATATATGTATCTTGCACCTGATCATGAAATCACTAGGTGTTTTGCAATTTGTATGTACCTGTGTGTGTGTGTGTGTGTGTGTGTGTGTGTGTGTGTGTGTGTGGGGGGATAAAAAATAAATAAATACATTTTTATTATAATTGGCTTTTGTAATACTTGCTGTTTTATAATATCTGTAATAACTTATGTTTTAACAAGGTATAATTTCTTGGAGCTTTTCTCCCCGGGCCTCTACTGAAAATGGACATGTATCCAGCTAGATTAGCCTGGTCAACAAATGTAAACTAAATAAATAAAATAATAAAATATTAAATATGGATTATTATTGTTGCCAATTAAAAAATATGATAAATGATGAAAAGTTTTATAAAAAAGTGGCATGGGCAGATGTTGTAAAATTATTTAATATGATTGATGCATATATTGAGGAATAGTGGATGGAAGGTTTGATTACTACAGACATTGCAGAATATTTTAGAATCTGGAAACCAACACTGGGGAGATTTTTTGGTCTGTTAAAAGTACCCAAGTATTTAAATGAGCCAACTTTTAGACCTACAGTGGCCAGTCAAGGTAAAAAATGGAGTTGATGGCCATTTATACGAATACATTTTTACAAGAACTTGTGTGTAGAAGTGATTCTTATGTTAGAGATACATTTCAATGTAAGAAATGTATTACTGAGTTAACATTGGATGATTCAATGATATTAGTCACTACAGATGTTGTTTATATACCACTATTCTCAATGTTGAAGGGCTAGAAATTGTTAATAGACAAATGTATTCATCAGGTCTCTTCACATGTGAGAAGTAAGATTGTTGGCAGAAATGTTGGATGTTATTTTGTCTTACAATTTATTTGTGCTTGATAATGAAATATATAAGCAAAAAATGGTGCCGCTATAGGGGCAGCAATAGCACCAAGTTATACTAATATTTTTATGGCGGGCTAGAAAAAAGAATTTGCTTCCAAATCAGAATTTTTTTAAAGATGTAGTAGTTTATTAATGTTTTATTGATGATTTATTTATGTTATGGAAAGGCAGCAAAGAGAAGTTATTAGAATTTTTAATGTATTTAAATAATGTCACTGTTTATCTTAAATTCATGTATAAAATAGAAAGAGATAGTATCATTTTTTAGATTTAGGAGTATATAGATCTGCCAACAAATTAAAGGTAAGAAATTTAAATAAGGAATTACAAGGTAATGGCTATCACCACTATAGTAGTATGCATAAGAAGAGTTTCAACAGAGGACACACATTTCTTTAATATGGAATGTAAAGCAATGGAAAAGAGATTTTGTGAAAGGGGTTATCATGGACGTATGGTGAGTGAAATTAAGAATGAAGTTAAAAAGGAAAGAGAACAAAATAATGGTGTTTCAAATAATAAAAAAAAAGATCAGGTGAACATGGAAAGAGTAATATTGATTATGCGTCAGCATGCATATTGGCAAATTCAGCAGATTAAAATAATCTCAAGAAAACAGTGAAAGATAATTGGAAGTTTCTCACCAATGTTTTAGAATTGAAAGGTATTATAGGGGATAGTCCAGTATTTGTGTCCAAAAGGGGAAAAAATTAAAAGAATAGTTTTATAGGAGTAGTCATATGAATAAGGAGCCAGACGTTTATAATAAAGGAATGGTGAGGTACAGTAATTGTACATTTTTTAAGTATGTTCTCGAAGGAAAATAAGTTAAAATAGAAGCTAGAAGTTACAATATTAGATTATTACAGGAATATGACTGTAAGTATATGTTTGTTGATTATATTGCTTTATTTGGACTTTGTCCCATGTTTTATATTGGCAGGACAATTAGGAAATTCAATAAAAGAGAACATGAGCATCTAAGAGCTGTTACAATTATGGAGTTGAATAACTGTTTATCAAAACATGTTAGGCAGAAACCTAATAAAGAAATAAGCAAAATGAATTTATAATTTTCAGTGATTTATCAGGTAGTAAACTATAATGTTAGGCTAAAAGCAGAAGATGAGTTAGACTGAAAAGAATATCGCTGGCAGGTAAGGTTGAATGCTTGTAGTTCAACAGGAATTAATGAAAGGGTGAACTACAAGAATGTCCTGAAAAGGTAAGGGTTATCTCACTATATGCAACTAGTCATGTGATTTTATTGAAAATATTTAAATGGATTTTATATGTGTGCAACTTGGTCTGAAGAAGTTATATGTATAGAATATCAACTTTCATTCTTCCTGAATAAATGGTTCGGATCCAATCCTTGGATCTGACCTGGCCACTTTTTGTAGCTTGTGGAGCACTGAAACTCTGAAGATCCTCCATTACCATAATGCACTAGTCCCCTAAAAACCTCAGATCTTGTTTACTGTCCTTTAAGACTATATAACATTTTAAAAATAGAAAGAGAGGATATCTGGAGCTCACATAAAGGCACATTGGTTCCTTCACCATCTTATTCTTCCAGAAGTCAAACTGGTAGGAGTTTGGAGGGAGGGGACTTCAGAAGTAAAGAAAATATATAACACAGATGGAATGTTATGGTAAGTACATAACTTCTTTATCTGATGCCATTTCTTTCATTCCTGAAGAAATGGGACCTAGTTCCCAGCTACCTAAATCCCAGGAGGACCCTGAGGAAAGATATTCCTGAGCACCACTGAATCAAAGGCCACTCTTCAGACCAGATCCAATATGTAATGAGCAATAAAGGTATGAGGATTAACCCAGGTTGCAGTTGCACAAATATCATTGAAGGAATATCTGGACAGAAATACAGAAGAAGTTGCCTTAGACCTGGTGGAATGAGTTTTTAGAGGTTTTAGCAAACCCAAACCTGATTTTTTATAAACAAAGGAAATATAATCAGTTTACCATTTAGCTAAAGTCACTTTAGTAACTGGTTTTCCCAATTTTGAATCTGAAAAGGAGTGAAATAATTGATCTGATTTCCTGAAAATTTTTGTCCTATGTAGATAAAAACATAAATGTCTGTAAACATCTAGCAGGTGCAACATATACTCTCCTTTGTTTGAGAAATTTGGAAAGAAAACAAGAAGGTTGATAGTTTGATTGATATTGTATCCTGACACCACCATAGGAAGTAAGGGTGGGTTGGTTTGCAGGGATACCTTATCCTTATGATAAATCAAATAAAGAGGCTTAGAAGATAGTGCTTGAAGTTCTGAGAATCATCTAGCAGAGGTAATGGCCAATAAAAGGACAGTCTTCCAGGTTAACAATTGTAGTTTACACTTGGCTGATGATCCAAAAGGAGATTGTTAAAGACTGTAAAACTAATTTCAAATCCCACTGTGGAGTGGGATGTTTACAAGGGGGTCTGAGAAGAAAGATTCTCCTTATAAAGGCCTTCCAAAGTTTGGAAGAAGCTAAAGATGAATTATTTACTCCAATGTAAAAATTACGAATGGCAGATTGTTGAACTTTAATAGTCAAAGAACTAGCACCTTCATTAAAAATTGTAGCTAAAAAATTAAGGATTTTAGGTACTGGTGCTGAAAAGGAATCAATGTCTTTTTGCTGCACCCAAAAATAAATCTTTTCCATTTACTTCTGTAAATGTTTCTAGTAGAATCTTTGAGGGAGGATAAAAAAATGAGGCAGACAGGGGAGGACAACCTGGGCTGTCTAGCAATTAATGGAAGTGGAGAAACCATGTGGCCTAAAATGCCCAGTTGTATCATATCTGTCAGGTGAAACAGGAGATCTTGAACTGGATCCAGAATCCATGGTGGGTGAGGCAGACGAGGCCAAAGAAAAGGGAACCAAATCTGATGAGGCCTATAAGGAGCAGTGAGGATGACTGTGCTCTTCAACTGAGATGCTTTCTGAAGAAATTTGGGGATTAGAGGTACTGGATTACTGCAGGAAAAGCATAGTGGAGACCAGGGCCAATAGTAGAGAAGAGCATCTCCCAATGATTCCCCCAGTGGGGGTATCAGGGCAAAGAACCTGCTGCACTTGTTGTTGAGGGGAGAAGCAAAGAGGTTGCAGCAAGATTGGCCACACTGATGGAATACCTTTTGCTCAACTTTCATGTTGAGTGTTCACTTGTGAGGCGTTAGGATGGACCTGCTTAACTTGTCTGCTATCATAATGGATTTCCCCAGAATGTATGCTGCTATCAGAAACCGATTGAATGAGATCATCCATCACCGCACACTTAAAGTTTCTCAACACAGGGGGTAAGATTCGGTTCCTCCTTGTTTGTTGATGTACCAGACCAGTGTTATATTGTTCCTCTGAACTGCAATGGTCCTGGAAAGGAGAGTGTCTTTCAAGGCCTGCAACACTAGGATAACAGCTGTCATTTCTAGGACATTGATATGTACATTGGCCTCTTCAGGGGACCATTTGCTTTGGACTGTCTTTACCAAGAAGTCACCCCCCCAACCTGATTTGGGAAGCATCCATGGTAACGATGGCCTTGTGCTGAGGGAGAATGAAGGGACAACCTTGCATTATCTGGTCAGTGAATATCCACCAAAGGAGGTAATTTTTGCATGCCTGAGTTATCTTGAGTTCAGTGGATAAAGGCTGGTGAAGAATGGACCACTGATCACTAGGATCCAGTGAAGAAATCTAATGTGTTCCCTTGCTAAATAAACCAAAACTATTGCAGCAGATATTGACCCCAGAGCTTGAAGTATCAACTGAGCTGAAAGAGAACTTTGAATGACTCTTTTGATGTGTAATCGTATGGTTTGTATGTTTGGTAGGGGAAAGGAGGCTGTCAAGGATACCATGTTGAATGAAGCTCTGATGAACTCCAATATCTGAGATGGTTCTAGTTGAGATTTGTTGTGATAGATGGTAATTCCCAGGTGAGAGCATAAGTGGAGTACATAATTTCATGGTTTGATCAGATGAGGTATGGTCAGAGTGGTTATAAGCCAGTCATTCAAGTAAGGAAACACTTGAAATCCCTGCAGTCTCAAGTGAGCTGCCACTACTGCAATGCATTTGATGAACACCCTGGGACCTGTGGCAAGATCAAAGGGCAGAGCTCTGAAGTGGTAATGACTGTCTTCCAGCTGGAAGAGTAGGTATCCTCTGGATCATCTGTTAATTTTTATATGATACTATGCATCCTGAGGATCTAATGAGCACATCAAGTCATCCTTGTGCAGAAAAGGCAGAACGGACTGAACTGTGACCATCCAGATCTTCGTGTACTGAACTGACTTATTCTGATTGTTGAGATCCAAAATTGGTCTCCAGTCCCCTGTCTTCTCTGGCACTACAAAGAATGCTAAGTAAGTTCTGGACTCTCTCTGGTCTGGGGAGACTTCTTGGATGACTCTTTTTTTTCTAGCAGCTTTTTTATGTCCAGTGCTGTTGCTTTCCTCACAGGTGGACAGTTGGGCCTACTTTCAAGAGAGCTGGGAGGATCTGTCAGCGAAAGTATCTCTAGATCCTTACCTTCTTGCTTATACCTGGCTAGTGTGTCTTTAAACGAGATCTGAGGTATGTTAGGGGAATAGTGCATTATAGGTATGGGAGGAGCATGAGAGTTTCAGTGTTCCATGAGCTAGAAAAAGCGGCAGGAAATAACTCTTCCAATGCTTTCCCCTACTATGCAAAATACCTACAAGCTTACAAGCTATCTAATAAATCCAAAAATAAATGTACTGGCTGGAAATATGCCTGGAAAGTACTTCTTTACATTAGTTAGTTATAAAATCATAGGTTCTAACTTAAGCCACCCTCCCCCCACTTTCTCTTTCTATTTCAAATATTGGGAAGTATTCTACTGCTGTTTTTTTTTAGTCATGAGAATAAAGACGTCTTGTTGAAGTTTCAGGTAGTTTAGATATTCAGTTTAACAAGAACACTCATCAATCTACCTACCTACCTAATTGAATAAACTACCTGAAACGTCAGCAAGGCATCCTTATCAGAGAATGAATCTCTCAGATCTGCTAGCTAAAGTGATTTTATCTGGTGTTATCTTTTGTACTCTGTTTCTTGTTAGTCCTTTCACCCTCTGGGTCACAGGTGGGATCCCAGACCTGACTTGAGCTTTCTGAATTACCTCTGTTTTTTGTTTATTCATGGCACTTACAGAAAAAAAGGAATAAAGAAACTTAACTACTATCATTGCCAACTTACTCCTTTATCTAAAAATAGAACATGCCTACTTCAAACAAGTGAAACTGCTAACCCTGTTATGTACTTTCCTACAGGAGGTACCAATGTACTTATTACATTTCTATGTTCTATTGGACCTTTCTGTATTAAATGTCTTGCAAAGTACCACTGCTACAGTGTTTATTATTGGTGTGTATGGAAAAGTTCCAGGTTATAACTATATCACTATTGAATCAATGTTCTAAGATAAGATATTCACATTATACTGTAACAGTGGAGCTTTTGTTATGGCTACAATTGGTAATACATCTACTAGGAAATTATTAATGTCCTTTGTAAAAATAAATATTCATATCGGTAGAAATGTTCATCACATGCCTCTTTTCAAAGTGTGCTCTTCCTAGTTAAACACTTCAGTCAACATAACATAAGTCAGCTATTTAAACAATTCACTCAGCCAAACCATGTTACAGGAAAACACTTGTATGAAATGGTAATGACCAATAAGCTCCATAAAGTCATGTTGCATCTTTGCTATCACACATGCATTTGTCATTGTCAGTCATAATCTCCTCCTTCAAGTATTGCAGTTATGGAAGATGAATGTAAAAGATAGTTTTTAATATGTCTTCAAAACAAGTACTTTTAAATAAAAAACTAAATATTTCAACAGAATATCTTTAATTACTATCATCAACATTTCAAGCTGAGACACAGTTTTATAGACTGGTGATTAACCTGTTTTCTCTTCCATTCTTCGATGCTCAGGAATTTGGAGATCCCTAGCAATAGAGTTGAAATATCAAAGGGCGGCCACGGTGCTTCAGCGGTTAGCATTGCCGCCTCACAGCAAGAGGTTCTCCGGTTCGATTCTCGGCTGGGGTGCCTTCTGTGCGGAGTCTGCATGTCCTCTCTGTGGTCGCGTGGGTTTCCTCCAGGTGCTCCGGTTTCCTCCCACATCCCAAAGACATGCAGTAGGTGGATTGGACAATCTAAACTGGCCCTAGGTGTGAGTGTGTGCATGTGTGTGCCTTCTGTAGAAGGTTGGGAGCCAGGCTGGCAACTCGACACTGTAAAACTCCACTGCCAATCATGAGCGGACAGATGATCCGCTGTGGCGACCCCTAACCGGGAAAAGCCGAAAGAAGAAGAAGAAGAGCTGAAATATCAAAATTTAGTAGAAACCAATTTAATTTATTATTTTTTATAGTACAAACACCTCCTCATGATACAACTGTCAATCCTTTAGGGATAATTATTTTAACATACAAATCACAACACTCTTTCTTATTAACATGTTCAGAAAGGACTGTGATTTTGTACATCATAACATACACTGCACCTCACTATCAAACAAACAATATGGAATTAAAGCCCACTTGCCCACCTTAGTAATACATGCTACCCCTAACCTTGCCCCCACCAATGACCCTAACATGTAGATTACCTTAAAAAAGCCCTATCCATAACACTATCAGTATTGAGACAAATATGAGTTGAATGCATGGTAGGGTTTGGGGTAGTACATTGGAAAATTAATGTCATGCTGTCTATAGTGGATGAGTCCAAGTATTCAAGAAACTTCTAAAGAAAGGAATCAGGTGTGGTGAAAATATAAAAAGCTAGCTACTTATTCCAATCTGTAGAAATTAAAAAAGTGAAAAGCAAATTTACTAAACCTATCAGTGAAAGAAAAAAATTTGAAAACAGGACAATTGGGGATCCGAGTTATGAGGATATGGTAACCAGGGGAACAGCCAGAGAACTATGTGGGCTAGGAAAAAGACAGGCACAAAAACAATTGAATAAAATCCCAAACTGTTGTGGTGATTCACAAAGCAGCATATTATTGCAACAATGATAAAGGGACATACAATGTCTTGGTGAAACCCCAAAGGGTGAATGGTAATTAGCCAAGAGTGATTCCTGTAAGCCACAACGCATGATAAGGAATAGCCTGATCCCTCAGTGATATAAGGCACTAAACCAGTTTCATCGTGACACTACAAGTGCATGATAATCAATGGCCATTAGACCACTGTGTCCAAGGAATAGTAATCAGTGGTATAGCGATACACAATGTGCAACCTCAGGACAGAAGATGCCAAACTCAAGCTGCAGGAAGCTACATTAGGAAAGTGCGCTTCTAGGATATTCAGTAACACCTGCATGACAACTGAAATGCAGAGAGATAAAATCCATAACAATCAAGGAATATACATTTCACATAAAGCTACACATCTGATGCTGTGTCAAGAAAAAGCACTCATGGTGTAACAGGAGGGCTGTCATGGTCCTGAAGGCAGAGGGTCTGCACCTGTTGAAAATATATCCACAGCAGCATGTCCAAGTGCAACAAAGGCAGAGGTCAACAAGTTCTTATCAGGCTGAAGTAGGAGGTGACATATTTAAATAATAACACCACTACCACCGTACAATAAACAATCCACTTCTGCCATGGTTATGCAGCATTTACCTGTAAAGAAGTGCGTTAGTTAGAGCACTTGCATGGAAGAAAAACTCAAGGATGCCTAGCAAAACATATCTCTCCCTGAAGTGTTTCAGTGTAGAAAACATGCCCCTTAAAACACCTGACACCATACTGTGATATATACATGAGGATGAAGGGCTCACCCACATAGTTATCATCGTCACATATCAGAGCCTAATGAACCAGGGTGCTGGCGACTATTGGTTAACAGATGGTTCATTTCATGCCATGGCTCGATCTGCCATCAGGTCTAAGAATGCTACCATTTATCCGGGGTTTAATGACCAGTGCTCAATTAGTAGTTATTTAAACTTGAAGGCAGGGTCAGAGTTATAAAGTAGTCATCACTTACCCCATGTTCATGTTGGGGGATGGGGGGGCTTTTTGTACTATTCTTATGCATTTTTACATATTGCATTACATATTTAGATCTATGTTCTTCTTTGGGGTTTAGTTCTATCTTCATTTACTTGGTGGGGGGTAACATGCTCATGATATATTTAGTATTTATATTTTTTATGAGATGTGGTTTTAAAAAAATGGGAATGGTTGCATGGGGTTTTTACTTTATAAAATTATGTACTAATATAGTTTGTTTTAAAACTCAACTATGCTATAATGTAAAATCGTCATCAGAAAGGTCCCTGTTTTTCTACAAAATGTAAACTATCCAGCTATAGACTGGGAAACCTACACCACCAGTTAGTGCACAAGCATAGAGATTTCTAGTCTTTGTCAATACAGATGCCCTGAAACAACTAGTCAGAGTACTCATTAGGAGGAATAACATCTTAGACCTTGTCCTAACTAATATGGGGGGTATCTTGCACCATCCCCGGCATATCTCCACCACTTGTTAGGTCTGACCATGAAGCCATCTACTTCAAAATAAAACTGAATACATGGACCACTTCTGCCCTTAGTACCATTAAAGATTTCTCCAAGACAAACTACATACTCCTTGTATATCAGCAAGCTTCATATCACCGCCTCACCAACTCAACTGTATTGAATATATGGAAACGCACACCATTAAACTATACCAGCATGTAAACAGCAGCATAGATGTGTCTGCATCTGGTAGGAAAAAAGTAAAAGGCATACCACCCCACCAACCCCCACCCCACCAGTGGAACTTTAATATCAACAAGCTTTACAAAAACAAAACAGGAAGATATTATTGGTTAAAAGTAAAAACAGAAATGCATGGAATGACAGACTCTCCATCATTAAATTAAACAAGAAACTCAGGTGCTTAATTAAATCTACTAAAGTCAAGTTTGAGGCGAAAATGTCCACCCAAGCAAAGGAAAATCACAAGGCCTGTTTCAGTTATGTTCATAATCTCAGGAGCACAACACAATAATTCACTGCGCTGATTCTAAAGGATATCACCGCCACCACAGCTGAAGTTATAGCTAAGCTACTCGCCAAAATTCAGCTCAAATGTTACCCTTGTCTCCCTTGTCTATCCATAGCTCTCAACATCAAGAAATCTGGACCTTGCTGTCTCTAATTATGGTGGCTGCCAAAAAAAAAAAAAAAAAAAAAAACAATTACTAGAAAATGGAAATCAAAATCTAAAATAACTATATTAGAAGTAGTGAATATAGTAATAGAGATAAACAACTGGACCTGAGATCTTTAGAAAAAGGTAGGAGCAAACTACATAGGAAAAATGGGAATTGTAGGAACAATATTTACAGGGGAGGAATGAGGTTTAAAAGTAGGCAGGACTCAAATGAGTTATGTAATGTTTGACTGAAAATGACTGGGTAGATTATAAGTGATGTATAATGTTTGCAGCAGGGAGTGTGTCGTATGATTTGTGATGTAAAATGCTTGCAACTAGGATTGTGTCAGTGTGGTTTGTTTTCATTTATACAAATGTATGATTGCTTATGTTGTAAGTGATGGTTTAATAAAGATGTTTCTTGTTTTAAAAAAGGGGGCAGGAAATGAATAATTCATGTAATGTTGCTTAGGTAATATACTATACAGCAACATATGTGAAGAATGTTTGTGTCTTTCGGCTTTTCCCGGTTAGGGGTCGCCACATCGGAACTCCAGTCCGCTAATAATTGGTAGTTGATTTTTACATGCCGAGTTACCAGCCCTGACGCACAACCTTCAACGAAGGTACGCCCATTCACGCATATCTTCACGCAGAAGATGCTCTAACTGAGAATCGAACCGGACAGCGTCTTACTGTGAGGCGACAACACTACCGGAGCACCACCACCGCGGGTAGCAACATATGTGAATAATAATGTTTGTTAATTTTAAATTGTTAATACAGTTTGATTAGTTTTATATAAATGTTAATGTGCCTATGTCACAAGTGATAATTCAATAAAGATGTTTAAAAAAACATAAATAATGTGGGGACAAAGGCCCAAAACTAGAGACAATGTTTAAATATTTGTCTTTATAAACTTGGTGAGAGAATAAAAGTTTTTGCATTAGCATGTATTATCTGAAGACTATGCAGTCTGAAACCTAAATTTCTGTCCTTATTTTCTGATTTCAATGCTCAGTGATCCGCCATTGATTTGCCAGAAAACCACAATTTTATGAGAGAAACAAACAAAAATATGAGGAAAAATCTGGGCAGTTGAGTAGTATGTGTCTGTCTCACATGACATATCTGGAAATGATTCACCACCAGCAATCACACAAGACCAAGTCCTGAAGTGCTATCACAAGCACAAAGTACTGTGATGATGGATTCCCACAATTCCTTACTCAGGCACAGTAGAAAAGTTAAAGTTTAATAAACTAGGAATAAACCCCTTCCACACCTTCTCTCTCTCTCTCCATATATATATATATATATATATATATATATATATACATACACATATATATATATATATATATATATATATATATATATATATATATATATATACATATATGTATATATGTATTCACTTTATAATCTCTATATATCGAATTTCAGTATCTCGAGACTATAAAGCCAAAAATCCACATAACCAACAACCCAAAACCGCGGAAATCAAAATCGTGATCACACACATACACACACTACCACACAAACACACATACACCTACCTAACTACACTACAAGTAACAAAGCAACACACACAAACACAACATAACATACAAATACACCTAGCCTACCTATAAACGCCTGCGGCCCCCCCCACCCCCGCTACTTATATATACTAACTCTAAGATCTGACTAAACACACAAACACATAAAACCCACCACTACACACACTCACACACACTAAAATCCCTACCCAATACCCTTACAAAAACACCACTTAACTGAGTCCTCAGCTAAATCCACAAACCGCACCACATGTCATGAACGTGACACCACAACGGCAGATTCGACAATTCCACATTCGATATAGTGCAGTTTCGCGTAACTGCACTTTTGACTTTATAGTCTCAAAATACTGAAATTCGATATTTCAGTATTTCGAGATTATAAAGTGAAACCATATATATATATATATATATATACACACACACACACACACACACACACACAGACACACATAACTATATAGGATAGGGACTTAGTGTTGGGAGAGTTTATCAATAACTAGATAACTAGAGCAGGGAAGATAGTGTCAAGGGCCTTAGAAAGCTCCAGGTAGGCAGTATCAACCATATGCTCCTTTATACATGTTCTAGGTAGACCTTTTGAAGAACCTAAATAAGTTGACCAGGCATGATATGCTTTTTATAAAGCTAAACAAACTTGATTCTAGGGATATAAGTTCACCTATAACATTGTTTATTTCTTCAGTAATAATTTGTACTACAGCCTTGCAAATAATATCAATAAGACTAATAGGCCTGTAATTCCCATGGTCAATAGATAAACTACCATTATGCAAGGGCACCATGACAGCTTCCTGCATGCCTCTTAGATGTAACCAGTGGAAAATCTCAGGCTGTAGTGTTGATGGAAGGGTTTTACAAGGTAGGATTTAGCCCTTCTCAGTACACATCCTGGAAAACATAAGCTCTGTGGTGCATGCAATAAATATGTAGTACAACAGTATAAACTACTAGATAGGTAGGGGTTCTAATCTCATAAAAGGCAACTCTGTGTGTGTGAAGGGTGGGAGGTTGGCATAATGGGTAAAGTGTTTACCTTACAGACATAAGATGCAGACTTTGATTCTTATATGGGGTAATTCGCTAGGCTGAAAATGGCCCACAAGGGCAGTTAACCTAGTACTAACTCTGAAGACCCATGGAGCAGACATTTTTAATACTGGAAAGTGCCAAAAGGACTGATTTGGGGAAGGGAGATGTGAGGGGAATGGTGGGGAAGAGGGGAATGGGTGAGGTAAAGATGGAACATAATTTGTTCACCAGAATAACTGGCAGATTTACCCCCTCTCACTCCCTAAAGGGCCCATCTTTATACCGGAAGAATGCAAAGTTCCTGTAATCACGGCTGCATAGGTAAAAACCTCACTCTCCAAAGCCAAGAACACAGCATCCATGAGACCTGACAACATCCCAGGCTGCCTTCTACACGAACTACAGAATGAACTGGCACTCCACCTAAGTACCATGGTCAATCATAGCCTCACCTCAGGCTTTGTGCCCATTGAATGGCACACCACGAGGGTTATCCCACTCCACAAAGGGGGGGGGGTCACAACAGACCCCGGGAACTACTGCCCCATTAGCCTGACGAGCCTGGTCTGCAAGGCCACGGAACGTATCATGATGGCACTCATAAACAAAGACATTGGAGATCTCCAAACTTTGGACCCCACCCAGTTCGGGTTTGTAAAAGGCAAATCATGTTTCCTAAACCTGATAGACTTCTTTGAAGTAGTCACCAAAGCCATAGATTAGGGTAAGGTGGTTCACACAGCCTATCTAGATCTCACCAAGGCGTTCAACACCATCCCCCACTCTGGAATTATAGATAAACTCACTAAACTAGGTATAAATCCCTATGTCACAAGATGGGTTGCCAAGTGGCTTACTGACAGAACCCACACTGTGAAAGTAGCAGAATCCAAATCAGACTTTAGACCAGTAACGAGTACCACAGGGTTAAGTCCTGGGTCCTCTCCTGTTTGGTATCTACTTCTCTGAAGTACAGGCTAACACAGAAGGTCTTTGGCTAACTAAATTTGCAGATGACTGCAAACTAGGAGCCATAATCGAAACTCCTAATGATGTGGACATCCTACAAAAGGGCCTCACTGAGACAGATGCCTGGTGTCAAAGCCATGATCTCAAGTTCAATGCCAAAAAGTGCATTCTCATCCCCTTTGGTAAAAACTCTGTACCCATGAACTACCACATAGGCGGTAGTCTACTTAACACTGAAAATGTGATGAGACCTTGGGACACAGGTGGACAGTAGTCTCTCCTTTGATAATCACATTGCCACAGTGGTCAGGAAATCCTTCTACATGGCACACCTCATCACAAAAGGTTTCTCACTCAGAAAAAAAGAGGTCATTGTTCCCCTCTACTCATCACTCATTTGACCCATTATAGAGTACAACGCCCCTTTTAGTATGTACCTCACAAAACATCTACAACAACTGGAAAGGCCACAAAAATACCTCACAAAGAGGATTACTGGCCTCAAACAGATGCCTTATGCAGACCGACTAAAAAAACTCCAGCTTTACTCCGTCGCATATTGCCTACTCAGAGGCGATCTCTGTCTAACATACAAAGCTATGTCAAACCCAGAGCTGTTGAACATGCTCCACTTAAAGAAATCCCAATCCCTCTGAGCTACATACTCTAGGGACCTAAACCTTGTCACCACAATAAACAGAACATGCTGGAGGGATAGATTCCTGCCCCACAGACTTCCCATACTCTGGAACAGACTACCTATCTATGTCAAACAGAGCTCCCCATTAGCATTCTTCAAGAAAAATCTTGAGGATTGGATGGGTAATAGGAAATTCATCCCGGGGATAACTTCTGTGGTTCTGCTTGACAGGGGCACAGGAAAATAATTTTCTTGGGTGGCGAAAGCCAGGGTACCTTTTTGGCTAGGCTTGTATAAGTCCAAGAGCCAATAGCCTAATACCTACCTATGAATATCAGTAATGCCTGTGTGATTACAGATGGTGGTACCATTAGAGATAACTTCACTACACAATTGTTGCTTAGTTTTAATCTTTGTAATGCAACAAAAAAGGCTTTATCATTATCTTATGAATTGGATATATTCCTAAGTTCATAGCCAGCCTTGACTTTTCTAATGGTAAGCTTGAGGCAGTTAATCACCAGTTTAAAACCCTTTTTAGTGATGACATGGAGATATTTTATTTTTACAATATGACTGACTGAGTTAACATTTGGACAAAAAACAACCATTTACACCCTTGTTCAAATGAAAAACATAAAATAAAGCTCCTTTTTGCAGGATTTCCTGCAATCCCCATGTGAGGTGCAAACACCCCATACACCCCTCAAACTTATGTATACCATCTCTGCAGTCACACAACCATGACGAAAAGAACATCTTCCAAAAATCACTGTTGGCATGCACTTGGAATTCATACCATCAGTGATTACTTATGGAAAACAGTAACAGTGAAGTATAGCTTTGCCAAGCTAAACTTGACTAGATGGCATTTTATCCAGTCTAAGTTGAATAAAGTATAGGGAAGCCATCAATTACAGATGGCCAAAAGCTGTTTCTGTTTGGTATAGAGTCTGTTGATTTAAGAGCTCCACATACAGGTTCACTTGTTATTATATTTGTATTGATGTATAAGCATTTCTCAGTACTATCTATCTAAGAGGGAGTAAAATTCAGAGCAGTGAGCAATAGTCTCAGGTTCTGAGCTTAATGGGGAGCTGTGCCATTTGTGATTATCATTAGCATATGTTAACAGTAAGTAAATAATTTTAGGTAATCCCTGAAAGAAGTGGAGTTTTTAGGGGCTGTGAAGCAGGTTTTCTAGAGGAATGTCACAGTGATATAGATTTGACCAGGGATTTATAATAAACAGGCTGGCATAACTGGGGGATAGTTTGTGAAAACAAAATCTAGAAAACTGATACCTTTGGTGCGCAGAGGGAATATTTGGTCAAGTGTGTTGGCATTTATGAAGTTCAAAATTTTCTGGGCATATTTGATCTTAGTAGTACAGATTTGCCATTTTAAGTATGACTAGACAAAGTGAAACAAGAAAGTTATATGGGTTCAATGGTTAAATTTTCTAACCGGTTAAAGTATTTTGGAGACTTAGATTACATTTTGTAGTTGGTGATTATAGGATAATTAATTGGGTATAATGTGGTAGTTAATTTTATTGAGCATTTACAAGGACTTCAGCCAGTTCCAGATTTATATTTTGAGCATGATTATGAATAAACATGGATACCTTCCTGTATTGACTTTTGCATCAGAATGCATGAGGGAGTGCTGTCACTCCATTGGAACCAGGTTTCTGTAATTACTAGATGTGATGTCTTCAGGCTAAGGCATCTCTCAGATTAAGACATTTTGTTTGTTTGTTTAGATGTCTGGTATTCAGTAGTAGTACCTCAATATTATCTGGATTAAAATACACTGTGTCAGAATGCTGAATAGGTGAATTCCACCTAAAAAGAAATACAGGAGTAGCAAAAGTTTTAGCCACTTTGCAGAAAACAAGGAGCAAGGTACAGGCCATCCTTGGAGAAGTGGGTGGGTGGGGTCTATTGACTATTTCATCCTGTGAAGACACACAATGACTCCTCCAGGAATTACACCAATTTATTAGCCAGAGGTAAAATGCTGCTCAATTCTAGGACATTGTCTTCTAAAAAATACACAAGTTGGCAGCTTAAAGATGTCTCTTTGCATCATCATCAAGGTGGAATGCCTAATGTTTACCTCCACAAGGGCAATTACAAGACAAGTTTATAATCACAAATGGGGTTGTGCAGGGACACAAGGGCCCTCTAGGCATCCTTAGTCTTATCACCAGGGAGGCAGCAGTTACCCTATCCTTTACCAATCTGGTGAATGCTATGTCTGTGTAAATTAAAATGAAGTTACCAATGAATGTATTTTTTTTAGATGGGCTGCAGGCTTATGGGACCTTAAGGGTACAAGCATACAGTACAGGTGACTTCCAGCAGCAGTGGGCATGAGTGTGGGTGTGGTTATGATGTCATTATTATGGCTGTGTGGCTGAAGTAAGCTAATAGGTTTTGAATTGTAGGTTTGATAATGCAGAGTTGTGGTATGCAAAGTTGTTATGGTACTGCCTGCTGACCATGGGTGGGACTAGTCTCCAAAGTAGCTAAATAAGTGCATGTCTCATAGGTGGAATCTGTATATGTTAAAAGAAGTGAGTTGTCAGTAGACATACCTCTCAAGTGTACCTCATTACGAGGAACGTACCTCATTTGGGGTCTTAAAAAGTTCATGTTCCTCGAAGTTCCACATTGAAAGAGTCTGTCACGCATTCAGTGTTAGGAATTTTTATAAGTGAAATCCATGGTAAATAGAAATGAATCATATTAGTTCATTAAAGGATCTTCTTTATAAGTAAAATCAGCATATTTTAACCATCCTATGACCTTCCTAGTTGAAGTTGTTAGTAAGCCATTAGTATGTGTTCCACACTTTGCCCATTTGTTCCACATTATGAGGGCGAGTGTTCCTCATTTTGGCGATGGAAGGTTGAGAGCTATGTCAGTAGGCACGAGTCAGCTGTTACACTGACTCAAAAAAAAAACAAGGGGGTAATGATGAGGTTAAAGCAGGATAAGATGCTGCAGTGACAGTGTTGCTTGAGGACAATTAATAGCATGGATAACAGCTAGCAGACTAGACAAACACACACACACACACACACACACACACACACACACACACACACACACACACTACTGTTCTAAAATCAGTATGACAAAATGACAGCTGAGAGTACACAATGTGTAACCAGTTCAGTCACAACAGTAAGGGGGACAAGTTTTGAGTGAGAGTTTTGTCTGAGGGTAATTCACTACATTTGTAGTTAATTGTAGATAGTAGTGTTATGGACATAGTAAAAGGGAAAAGTAATTATTTTATGGAAAGTGCATTCCCAAAAATGATATTTTTGTGTTCATTAACAACAGCCAATGAAAGAGGAGAGGTTAGGGATTTGGTGAACAAATTAATATGAGAACACAAAACGAACAAAGTGGGAGAGTGGTAGAAATGTTCCTGTACAGCATCCCTCGGTGCATCAGAGGCTGCTCAAGTCAGCTTTCTCAGGAAAGCCTCACAATAGTTTCTTTTCCCCTTTAATAAAACTCCAAGTGTTTAGCTCCTCCTGCATTAAACTGGTACTTACCCTCTTATTGTTCCCATGACTCAACAGGAGACACAAATAAAAAGCTTTTGCTGTTAACCAAAACTGTTATTAAATCAAAAATAACATGAGGAACACAAACCAAAAAATGTTTTCCCACAGTAGTATATTTTATGTCAGAGGCTGGTGAAGTCAAGTTTTCTAAGGAGAACCTCAAATATTTTTTTTCTTTTTACATTAAAATAAAAAATGCACATGTCTATATTATCTCAAAGTTCACAGCAGAAGTATAAACAAAATGCTGTTTTATGTGTACTTCTCCAACAGTACAGTCCTGATACTGCAGCGGTCAAACTGCATTCCTTTTCCCCCAAGCCCTTGCTGAGTATACTTGACCACATTTTAAAATTTGAAAAATATGCAAAATCTTTAGCTTCTGATACACTCTTAGCATGATCCAGATCTTTCAGTGGTGTACATGCCATAACACTTTGTCTTTTTCTCTTCCTGTTCCTTAGTCATTTCTGTGATATCCATTATTTATTAATTCATTGATTTGTTTTTAAATATGCTATTTCTGACATTCATGTAGCATGGTTACATTGACTGATGACCTAATGTTATTTAACTGACCTTGCTAAGATGGCACTCATCTAATGGCCCAGAGGCTGCCACGTGTAATTTCCCTGCTAGCCAATCAGTTAGCCTGTTATAAATAAATCTAAACTATTCTAAAGGAGAGCTCCATGCTCTTAGCCATGTCTGTGTTGATTACCGTTTTCAGACTAAGATACTCTGACACTGTGTACTTTACATGTTTCCTTCGCTTACACAGTCCCATAGCTCAAGGTTATGAAGCTTAATTTCAATTGAATGGGCAAGAATTAATCAAGTTCAACCATTTTACATGAGGCCAATCCACTCAATGCAATATTGTAAGTGATGCGGAGAAATATCATATAAAGTACATTTTGCAATGTGCCACACCTTTTGATATGAAATCTGCATTCTTCTTCCAAAACTAGTCATGTCACTAAGGACTTAAAATAAATAATAAAGGCTTGACAACCTCTTTGTCATGTCTCACTTCTTTGATTCTTTCCCCAATTCCAGTCTCTTCCCATTAATTAAGGAAGGCTTTAATCTACTGATTTTTTTTCTTCACTCTTAATTCTAAGTACCAAGAATCAGAGCTGCTTGTTGAATTCTACAAGCAGAAGAGATTTTATTTTCTAGCATATAATTTCATTTACCACCACTTTTATTACTAGATTTTTATACAGGGCTAAATTCATAAAGGTTTCACACTAACTTTTTCAAATTTAAAGATGTCCCTAACAGAGTGCTTATTGTTAAGAAATAGAAATCTCATTTTGTATTTTTGGGTTACTTTGGATGGTTTTGCTGTTTGGGTACACAAGTGCAGAATTTTAAATGTTCTGAACTGCAGTTGCAGTTTAATGTCCCTTTCATATAGACTGCAATGTTACAGACATGAAGTGGGACAGGTTTTTAATGGAGGATTTATTTGCCCTTTCTCCATGGTTATGCAACAACTGGGGATGTGATGGCAAAGCCCCTGTCATTAGGGTGCAGGTCAGTGCCCCACTGCAAAAACAATGCCTTCCTGATGCTTTCTTCCTCAATACCAGTATATTTAGTCACTGATTTGTATTATTTTTTGGCTTATTTTCTACAATTTAGGTTTTGATTGGCTGTCTTTCATTCCTGTGATATAAATCTTAATACAATACAATTTCAGAGGCAGAAGGAGCTTAAGGGACAAATGCCCTGTTCCAAGTTAATGAATAAAGATCAAATATAGTGTAAACTCAGAAAAGGTAGTAAAGGTAAGCTGAATTAGTCAACATAGTCTACTTTTTTCTAAGTAAATTCAGATTACTGAAATTCAAATATATTAATAAGGGGGGAGGGGTTAAGCAAAAAACAGTGCTGTCCAGTTACAACAAATACCGAGGGAGCTGTCTAATACCACTCTGAAAATCAGAAATAAGTAAAAACTTATTTATTGTTGCATTATCCTGGAGCTGTCTAATACCACTCTGACAATCAGAAATAAGTAAAAACATATTTATTGTTGCATTATCCTGGAAGACATCCCATCAAACTGAGAGATACCACATCTGATCAGAAAGATGGCAAGACTTCAGTCCTTTCTAGAGTAGTACAGAATGCACACCTTGTTTGATATATATATATATATATATATATATATATATATATATATATATATATATATATATATATATATATATATATATATATATATATATATATATATCTGGAACCAGTACTAAATACCAAACACTCACTCTACCGATGCCCAAAATCCGAGACCAAACACCTGAAACACTACAATGCCGAAAAATCAAAACTGTGAAATTCAAACTACCAAAAACTACACACAACATACACCACACACAGGCACATACACACCTTCCCCCAAAACACAAACACACAAATCTAACCTACAGACAAAGAGGGAGGCAAGCCCCCTGTACCCCCTATGAGGGGGGGGGTTCCACCCCCCACACCCCCCTACTTAAATATTCTAACTCCAAGGTAACACTACCCAGATAAACACATGAATAAACCACCACACACCTACATCTCCCTTGCACACATACATCACACTCACTACACATGCTTATTCACTAAATCTCTAACCAACACAGTTAAACAGAAAGAGTTGCCTGCCCTTCCACTATACTGCAACACTAGAAGTGCAAATTTCAAACTCCAGATAGTCGGGATTTTGAAATTCGCGCTTCTGGTCTTTTGGTAGTTTGGGGTTTCAGCTATATGGTCTCAAAAGTTTGAAATTTGGTATTTCAAACTTTTGAGATCATGTAGTGTTCCCATAGATATATATATATATATATATATATATATATATATATATATATATATATATATATATATATATATATATATATATATATATATATATATATACACACACACACACACATATATATATATATATATATATATATATATATATATATATATATATATATATATATATATATATATATATACATACATACAATCATTAGCGGACCGGAGTTCCACTGTGGCGACCCCTAACCGGGAAAAGCCGAAAGACAAAAATATATGTGTGTGTGTACATACAGAACTAATCTGTGACTTGCTGATTTGGTCTGTATTTAAAAGACAGTATGCAAAAAATATATAAGCTTTTCATTTTAGACTTTTAACTCTGCATAATGCATTATAAATCTACATTGCTTCGGTTCTTTTATGTTCCAAAAATAAATTTGTAGAAGTTATCCACAATGAGTGCACCTAACTTCAGTTTGTTTTAGGCTGTCATATACACTATTTTGTGCTTGTGACATGAAGGTTGAGCTGTCTAATGCCATAAGTTTCTCTGACTTTGGTTCATAGGTTCATAGGCTGATACTAGGCTATCTGCCCTAGGGCATTTATAAGCCTAGCCAGAGTGTGTTTGGCTTTTGCCACCCTTTTAGATTAGTAGACTGTGCCTTTGAATAGTAGGTCACAGTAGATAGCCCTTTAAAGGTTTGTTTACTGTGCCTCTGTCTAGCAGGGACACAGAAGAGATCCCAGGGGTAAACTTATGATCTCCCATCCATTTGTCAAGATTTCTCTCGAAGAGGGTCAGTGAGGGGCTCTGCCTAACTTGGACTGGGATTTTGTTCCAGAGTGAGGGGAGCCTCTGGGATATGAATCTGTCCCTCCAGCATGTCCTATTTATTTCTCTGCTGAGGTTTAAGTCCCTGGAGTATGTAGCTCTAAGGGATTTGGATTTCCTGAGGTGGAGCATGTCCATTAATTCCGGGTTGGACATGGCTTTATACGTCAGGCACAGATCGCCTCTGAGTAGGTGGTAAGCAACTGAGTAGAGCTGGAGTTTCTTTAGCCAAACTGCATAAGGCATCTGCTCGAGTGCCTTGATCCTCTTGGTTAGGTACTTTTGGGGTCTTTCCAGTTGCTGCAGGTGTCGGGTAAGGTACATCCCAAATGGGGCATTGTATTCAATTATGGGCCTGATGAGTGATGAGTAGAGGGGCACAATGACCTCTCTAGATCTAGATGTGAAACCTTTTGTGATAAGGTGGGCTTTATAGAAGGTCTTTCTAACCACTTTGGCAACGTGGTTGTCAAAGGAGAGATTACTATCTACTTGGGTCCCCAAATCCCTAATTACTTCTTCTGTACTTAATGGATTACCACCTATGTGGTAATTTGTGGGCACTTTGTTTTTCCCAAAGGGGATGACTATGCATTTTTTGGCATTTAGCTTTAGGCCATGGCTCTGGCACCAATTATCCATCTCTGTGAGACCCTTTTGGAGGATGCTTGGTCAGCTGGGGAGTCGATTATGGCACCCAGTTTGCAGTCATCTGTGAACTTGGTCAGCCATAGTCCTCCCGTGTTAGCCTGTACATCAGAGAAGTATATACTGAACAAGAGGCGTCCCAGGACTGAGCCTTGTGGGATGCCACTTGTAACTGGTTTAGAGTCTGACATGGCACCTGCAATTCTGACCATGTGGGTTCTATCCCTGAGCCAGTCTGCAACCCATATTGTGACATAGGGGTTGATATTTAAGCTGGTGAGCTTATTTATGATGCCCAAGTGGGGTATTGTGTCACAGGCTTTTGCAAGGTCCAGGTAGGCTGTGTGGACTACCTTCCCTACGTCTATGGTCTTGGTAACTGTTTCAAAGAAGTCGACCAGGTTCAAGAGGCATGATCTGCCCTTAAGAAAGCCGAATTGGGTAGGATCCAGTGTCTGGAGGATCCCAATGTCTTTGTTTATGACTTTCATGATGATACACTCCATAGCTTTGCAGACAAGGCTAGTCAGGCTTATAGGGCGATAGTTTCTGGGGTCCGTTGTGGCACCACCTTTGTGGAGTGGGACCACTGTTGCTGTACGCCATTCCTTGGGTACATATCCTGTGGTAAGGCTGAGATTGAACAGTGACTTTATGTGAGGGTTTAGTTCTTCTTGGAGCTCGTGTAAGACACAGCCCGGGATACTGTCCGGTCCCACTGATGCTGTGTTTTTTGCTTTGGAGAGGGCAGCTCTCACCTGTGCATCTGTGATGTCAGGGAGGCTACACTCTGTTGGGATACACATTTGCTCTTTTGGGGGGGATGGGGGGGGAGAAATATGCACTGAACCTGTCTGCCAGGATGTTGGCAATGTTTGTGGGTTCAGTGTATTTTTTTGTCATTTTGCACTAACTCAGAACATATCTGGGAGTTGCCACCCAGGTTCCTGACAAAACTAAAGAAGGCCTTGTGATTATCTTTAGTGTCTTGTGCAATTTTTCTTTCGAAGCTGGCTTTAGATGATTTTATGAGGAATCATAGTTTCTTGTTAGCACTGATCAGAGATGTCTTCCCTTTTTGAGATTTTGCTCTATCATGTAGTAGCTTCCTCCTTTTGTTGTATAGCTTATTTATGGCCGGGGTCCACCAGACAGGTCTCCTGCCTTTGGAGGAGTGAGTCTTGGTTTTATTTGGGATAACACGATCCATGCATTCCTGTAGGTGTTCATAGAATGCGTTTGTAAAGGATTCTGCGGTTTGAGCCATATTTTCCCCTGGCCCGGGGGCTTTGAAGGAATCCACCTCGGTTTTGAGTAGTGTGAAGTTTGCTTTTGAGAAGTTTTTCACCGTGGTTTCCTTGGCTGGGGGTGGGGATGGGATATGGATGTCCAGTGAGATTAATTTATGGTCTGACCTTACTAATGAGGGGTATACCTCTAGTGTGGAACATAGAGTCCCCATGTTGGTGATGACCAGGTCCAACATGTTTTCCCCTCTTGTGGGGGTGGTGACCAGTTGTTCCATAGCATCTGAGTTTATAAATTCTAGGAACCGTTGGGTGAGGGTGTTCGGGCTTGAGTAGTTTTCCCAGTCAAAGTTTGGGTAGTTGAAGTCACCCAGTATAATGGTGTTTGGAGAGATCTTCACATTATCCAGTGTCTCAGGAAAGCCGAGTGGGGTTCCTGAGTTTGGGAGGGTGGTCTGTAGCAGGCTATAAACTGAAAGGCAGTTTTGCCCACTGTTAGTTGCACATGGATGGTCTCCGATGCTTAGTGCAGTGCCACTAACCTGGAGGTGTGGGTATCTTTGATGAAAATGGATACTCCCCCTCCTTTTGTGGTTCGGTTTGAGTTTTGGGGCCGAAAAGCATGGTATGAGGTATAATCGGATGGGGTGCTCTCTGGAGCCTTGAACCAGGTTTCTGTTACTGCACAGATATCGATATTCTCCATACTGAGGAGAGCCTCGAGTGCGTGCATCTTGAGGTTTAGACTTCTGGCAATGTGTTTTAAATAGAATGAAGAAAGGCTTTGCAGTTTGATGATAAACTGTGGCAGAGCTGAGCTTGAATAATGTGCAGACAGGGAAGTTTTTAAGAACACCGATGAGGTAGCAACAGAAGTAGTAAAGAAAGAAAGACTAATGCCAGAGCACTATTAATGATAAGTCAGACTGAACAGTTTCAAACTGATTTTTTTTTCTGCTCAAAACTGCAGACATTCAGACATTTAAAGCATGTCGGCAAAAGCGGATACTTGTTGTTTCCTGGTCCAATTACTGTATCACTCCCACACTACTTTGTGGTCCTCAGCACTCATGGCTGACTACTTCCATAATTTACCCTTGTCATTTCCACCTTATGAAAAATGATAACTACATTAAACAAGACATAATGAATTATCTTTATCACAACACTGCATCTTTTAGTGAATTAGAGCTCTTCCTATGTCATAAAATGTTGTTGTCAAAGTCACATCAGGCAGACAGTAACATTATGTTTTTAAGTTTTCTTCGAGTTTCTACCTGCTACAGCTAAGAAGTGAACAGTGCACCTCTGTGCAACAGAAGGTCAGGTTTAAGCCCTTCTGCCCTATTAGGCTGTCATGCTTCCTTCCAATGTTCCTCATCACCTGACAGTGCAATAATTTCAGTGCCTTAGATCAAGAGATAGGTGTGTTAGGTAAATGCATGCTGTCGAATACATTACAGGTTATCTACTATATGGTGTTATGCATCTTAAAGTGATGTGGATCAAAAATAAGTACAAATTTAGGGCCTAGAAAATTCTGGGTAATAAGCAAAATGATTTAAGATTCCATTGTATGTATTCATTTTTGATAACACAAGACTATGTAGCACAGCATAGGACAATGACATACAGAATAGTGCATGCAACATTAAGATTTGTCTATGAAACATCACAGTGAGGATATGACAAATATTACTTAGACTGACCAAAAATTAAAATAGCAGGTATTGTGGGCTGTCTGAAGTAGTCTGTAGTAATGACACAGATGCCATAACTACTTGTTACACATAGCACTGTAAAATACTGCATATAATAATACAGAATGATAATAAATTCTGAAACTGCAGACTGGACAATAAAAGGTTTACTTTCATTTTAAACATTACACAGCTGTTAAAATATCAAATTCTATGTAATATGTGGGTGGCATTTTCAAGAACTATGAGGAGGGCAATAGTTTAACTAAAGCCTGTGGAAAATTACACTTTTACACATAGGCTAACATGAATACATGACTTTTTTTGCCTGATACATTTCCAAAAAAGGGACCCACACTATCGTAAGAACCTTGTCTGTTCAAAGATAGGCTTTTCAAACCTAAATGCATAAATGGCCTGGGAGCAGGTAGCTTAAATCTTAGCAGCGTGGTGAGCTGGAGGTACTAATATATTGTAAGGCAGGATTTAACATTATTATGTTAAAAGGGTTTCACTTAAGAATAATTGTGTTAGAAATTTTTATCTAAAAATATTTACACTTTATTACTAACATGCCTTTCTTCTAAATGTGCTTATTGAAACTGAAAATACCTTCCTTCCTTGTGTAAATGAAAGCAAAATTTCTTCAGTTTCATTATATCTTATTTACTACTGATATTCAAGCTTCTGAGACCAGTTAATGTATACTCTATAACAGGTCACTTTTTTGAATTAATAAGGCCTATAACCCTTATTATAACCACATATTTAATGGAAAATGTAGAGCAGTGATAGAAAATGCAAAGGAAGAACATGTGTGAAGCAAAAACACTGAAAACAATGGCTGGAATTTAGAGAAATCCACCGTGTCTGCATAAACTCCGTAAGACAACTAGGTCATGTATGTGAAATTCAGACTTATGTTTAGCCTCAATGAATAAGACCTCATTATTATCTAATTTACATGTCTCTGGAACATTCTTTATTATTACCAGTGCAAATAAGCACTTTCTGGTGGTAATTTCCTGTGTGCAAAAACTGCGGTGGTGGTGCTGCGGTAGCATTGTCGCCTCACAGTAAGACGTTGTCTTGTTCGATTCTCAGCTAGAGCATCTTCTGTGTGGAGACATGCGTGAATGGGCATACCTTCATTGAAGTTTGTGCATCAGGGCTGGCAACTCGGCACGTAAAAATCTCCTGCCAATCATTAGCTGACCGGAGTTCTGCTGTGGTGACCCCCTAACCGGGAAAAGCAGAAAGACACAACAACAACAACATTGCATTGGTACAGGCTCTCCCTCAAACACACACACGCAAATACACATTTATCCCAATCTCTTTGTACCCCTGCAGACATGCACACAAATAAACACACACACGCACGCATGCACACACGCACACACACCCTTCCACTACCTATCCTCTGACCTGCACTAAAGTTACCTGCAATATGGCCACTACCGTTGACTTGAATGGCCAAACACAGCATTTTGGTCATGTCAATTGTCACAGCTGGCCATCCTAATTTAAGCATCCTAGCACTTGTCTGAATTGCATGGCAGTATAAATAACTTTCCATAGACATTTCTAGAGAGAGAGAGAGAGCACAAGGGTAATTATCACTAATCTCTCCTTTGGAATGCTTCATTATCCTACAGTGTGGCCTTTGGGATAAGGTGATTCTTCTATCTCTGGAAAACCACAGCACTGGGCCAGTTTCTGAATCATAACTGGTTACAGCAACAGGTTTGGCCACTTGTGGAAAGGCTTTCCATTCTTGGTAACCCTTTCTGAATCCCAGTCAATATCATGGCAGAAAACAATTACTACTATACTAATTACTGATTACTGAGGATTCCTACGGCAACATGGTCAGTGTGGATGTCTTGGGCCCAGTTAAATATAAAGGTGTGTGGGCCTCATGGGCCTAATTAAATAAAAGGCAGATATGTTTCCAAACTGTTTTAAATGTTATAGTGACTAAGAAACTGGATTTGATATTTTTACCCACAACATGTTTCGTTTTGAAAAAAAATTATGCATTTGCCAAATTATTTCTGACGGAAAGTCTGTGAATGCAGACATTCAGGCAACATCAAGACAAAATGACCTGCATCTTACTAAAAAGATCAGGTTATTCTCATGCCTCTTTGGAAATGTCACTATTAAAGGACAAGTTATTTTGGAGATTTGGGGCTGAATGATAACAAGGCAAAAATGTTCAGGTATAACTGTGTTCCTGACTTAGGAAACACTTTATACAAAGCTGCCTCCAACACCATAGACATATCCCAGTTCTCAGGTATTCTTATCAGCTCCCAATTGAAATGCTGGCAGTTGAAATGCAGAGTGCCAAAAACCCGGAAAAAAAGACTGAAAACCTGGAGAAGAGCAAATCTCAAAAATCACTCTTCTCCGTAAACTTCTTTTTATGGGGGGGCAATCCCCCTGCACCCCTCATGTGAGCGGAAATCCCCTCACACCCCCCTGAACTTATATATATATGCCAACTCCAACATCACCATACCTCAGAGAAAAGGGAATATTCCGAGAAATGGCATCTTAGACTCGATATATACAAGTCCAATCTTTTGGCCAGTCTCCCTTTTTTGGGACTCACTCTAGCATGTCCTGAAATTTCAAATGGTTATTATTCCTATCATCTACAAATTATTTTGCCCAGAATCAGACTAAAAGTCTAGCAAATTCATCTCCAGCCCTTTCTATGACCATTGTACTGCAGAAAGTCGCTCTGTGATCTGTTTTATCTGATGTGGTAGGCATCTTCTTAAACTAATTAGATTGTTCCTGCTGGATAAGACACACATGGAGAACTACACATATGTCTAGAATACCATACATCATTGGTTCTAGACCATATAGTTTATTACAGATAATTTTTACTCTGTCATTTAAAGCCTGACATATGCAATCTATTTAAGAAAGGGCAATTAAGTTATAGTTCACCGCCATATCAACAGATGTTTTGCAATTGAAGACATTACGCTTTTCACTAATCTGTAAGTTACCTTAAGAAATAGTTTCTGATGAGAACAAATTTTCCAATTCATGTTTATGACTTGATGATTTTATTGACAGCCTGTCTGTATAGCTTATCGCCTACAGTGCAATGATGTGCTCCAGACTGTGGGATGTAGACAGTGCAGCCATGTGCATTTTTTTCATAGTGGTCAGATGAACTGCTGCCATTTAGGAATATTAGCATAATGAATAAAGGTATCAGCGGCATGTTTCTGCATTCTTTGGAAATGCAAAATATCATTTGAATTTATTGGATCAGTTTTAACCATGGAATGTTTATTTTTTCAGCTTAAGGTAAGTCAGCCCAAATCTAATGCCTTTTAATATTAGCTCACTTTCACCACTCAAATAGTTTAACCAAAGTCTCCATTCCATTCCCCATTATACTCAATTCTTTGCATCTTTCTTTCCTTCTCTCTTCATCAGTTTATTATAGGTATTGCAAATAGCGTCATCCATTGGTTTTGTCCTGAATTCAGTTTACTGTATTTTGTTTGAATGTTCTTTAATAATCTTTTGCTATGCATCTAAAACAATTTGCTCACCTATAACAGTTGTCTCAATGTAACTTCATATATATTCAAGTATGTGTAACCGACCTATATTTCAGTTTGCTTGTTTTTTGCCCAGGCTGAGCTGGAAAATGGTTCATGTGGAGTATACCTTGGTTAACATACATCTGTGCTTACATATATACATGCATGCCAACATACATATACATGTGATGTGAAGATGTGAGGTAGTGCCAGCATAGCTAGCTGGATTTATAAAGAATTATATGTCATTTGTATATCAAACTGATTTGTACAGGTGCTTGTGCTGAAAATGTATTTGTAAACTTGCTTTTGTTAAAAAAATGTACCAACAGTAGATCTTGCTGGACAGACAAGAAATATACCTGTATGTCAGACTGTATTGTAACTGTTGAAATGAATATATTGTAGCAGAGGACACTGGAAGAGAAGAGGTTAATCTCAGTCCAACTAACTTTGGAAAACAGTTGTTGTTGTGTCTTTTGGCTTTTCCCGATTAGGGGTCGCCACAGCGGAACTCCGGTCCACTAATGATTGGCAGTAGATTTTTACGTGCTGAGTTGCCAGTCCTAATGCACAACCTTCAACGAAGGTACACCCATTCACGCATGTCTCCACCCAGAAGATGCTCTAGCTGAGAATCGAACAGGACAATGTCTTACTGTGAGGCAACAATGCTACCGCAGCAGCACCACCGCAGATACTAACTTTGAAAAACAGTCTGAAATTAAATTACCCTGTTTAGGCTAGGCAGTTCTGACTTCAGCCAGAGACGAACTGTCTCTGAAAACCAGGATTAGGAATTCTACTGTATTGTCCTTAGGGGTGAACCCTGGAAGGCTGGAAGTTTTTGAAATGGTTTTATAGCTTCAAGATGCTATAACATATCTTAACAAAGCCCTATGTGTGTGTATGGTGACACGTGCAAAATTCTGGCTCAGCTTGAAGTAAAGGGGGTAGTTTGGGAACCAGAAGTCATGTGACCAGATGTATGTAATGTTATTCTGTAATCCAGCACTGAAATGATATTTTAATACTTGATGAGACAGCGGTCTCAGGGCAGTCTGTTTTTGAAACCTGAGAAGAAGGACCACTCACCTACTTCATCTTGACTTGCTCTGGTAAGTGAACTAGGGGACAGTAATTCTTTAGATCAGTCAGGAAAATATAATGAGATTAGTTTATTATTTTTCTGTATCTGTATGAATCTTTCCAGCTGTGTTATTTTTAATATTTCCTGTGAGTGAAACTCTGATGTTTATTGTAAATAGATACTTAGCATTTCATGTTCTTTTTATTATTTATTATTAAATATATTTAAACTTTTCATTGTGACTAGTCTTTTGAGAATATATTAACCTTTGAGAATACTTATATTTATTTGGTGACACTGTGGCTGCTCCTGAAAGCCTTGCTGTTTGGTTAACATTACCATTGGTATTAGTATTAATTTCACATAATATAATTGGGTATGTTAGCTGGCTCTGTGGGTGTTCTGGTGGCAGTGTATCTAACTTATAGCCTGGGCAAAGTTGGTAGAGCTAGTAAAGTTGTGCCAGCCTTTCCCAGGTGCATATGTGTATGTGAAAACCAAGCTCAAAGAGAGTGTGTGTGTCAACTACTTTGAACAGGGACGCTGACAGCACTGATTTCACAGAGAGGTTGGCAGAGGACTTTGCTTAGAACATTCAGTTAAGGACTTAACTCTATAGCTGTGTTAGTGGGGAGTCTTATTTGGGGTCTGGAGAGAGACAGAGAGGGAAACCCAGCCACAGTATGGGAGGAGTGTGTTCTCTATGTGCTGTTAATGGAAACTGTGCTTTGTGCAGAGAGCTGCATCTGGAAATACTGAGTATTTCTATTTTTTCCAAGTGAACTTCCCTCACCAGTGTCAGTGGTGAGGATTGAGACTCCTTGATTACTGGCCCAGAGGAGGGACGTCACGCATACATAAAAGGTAAATCACTTTTTCAGTAACAAGGCATTGAAAAAAACTGAAAAGCTAAAACATAAAGTCATGCTTGGTTACCCATATCAAACTTCCCTGGATGCATGGATCAAGCCAAGAAGGCACATGGTAAGGGTATTCCATCATATGTTCATGCATGAATTTCCAGGGCAGCAGAAACATCTTGCTGTAACAAGACAACTACTGGAGACCTTCATGAAGGACCTCCAAGGAAAATGAAATTGCCTTTAATGCCTAGGGAGCTGACTGCTTGTGAATAAGTACATTCTATGTAAATCAAATATGTCTGACCAAGGAGCTCAAAGGTATGAACCAGAGCTTCATTGTCAGAGGAGAAATACTGCCCTTAAGTGCTTATGTTTTCCAGAATGCTGTCAATGTGTCACATTGAGATCAAAGTCCAGTTGTGTGCACTTACCATAAATGTTGATGCTCATGTGTATTCACTGCTTCAGTCTAGACTTGTGGGATTTCCTGCTGTGGAAGCCCTTGGCTGGCCCAACTACTAGAGTAAAGATCTCCATCCTCCTAAGGCTGGCAGACACCCTACCCTGATGTCAGCACGCTTGGGTATAAAGGGAACCAGCTGATGCCATTAAATCATTTTTTCTTGCCCCATAAGCAAGGGACAAAGGTAGAAAAAGGGGCCTGCAAGGTAAACACCCAGGGGGGTCATCTGATTAGTGTAGAAAAAATCAGGCTACTACTGTTGGTAAAAAAGGGGGGAAGGAGGGAGGGAAAGAAGACTGCAACAGTGAATACACTCGAACATCTACATTTATGGCAACTGTACACAGCTGTACTATGTTCTTTGTGTTACACTGCTGTAGTTCTAACTTGTGGGATGATGCCCAAAGATGAGAAGAGGGTGGAAGGAAAATTATGGAGAAGAGAAGAAGCCCTGAAAGATGGTAGTGGCAAATCCTGCTATAGACTTGGAGAAGGCTGATAAGTGGTAGTGTTTGGTAAAGGTATGCACAGATGGCCAAGTAGCAGCTTTCAAAATATCTTTGGTAGGTACTCCTTTCAGGAAGGCAGTAGAGAAATGGTCCTAGTAGAGTGAGCCTCTACAGTTTCAGGAGACCTTTTGCCATGGTGTCTGTAACAAAAGGAAATACAGTGAGAGATCCACTTGGAGATAGTCTGTTTGGAGACTGGTTCCCCTTCACAGCCAGTGTCAAAAGACACAAAGAGTTGTCATGATTTCCTGAAAGATTTAGTTCTGTCAAGATAGTAGTGAAGCTGTCTGTGCTCATCAAATGAGTGAAGGAGTCTTTCCTCCTGTTCAGAGGCTTGGGGAAGAAGGCGGACAAGTGTATGGCTTGATTCAAGGAAGTGTCCTTAACCACAATGGCCCTAAAGGATGGATTAGTCCTGAGTGGTACTCTGTCTAGGTGGAATATGAGAAAGGATTCCACTGCCAAGAGAGATTGTAACTCAGAGACCCTACTAGCCAAGATGATAGCCAGTAAAAGGGGAGTCTTTCAGGTTAAGAATTTTAAATCAGCAAAAGCTGCCATTTCAAAGGGGTAGCACAAAAGAGAGATCCAGTGGAGGTGTGGGTTGTCTCCTGGGAGGTCTGATGTGAACCACTCCCCTAAGGAACTGTTTCATCAGGGGGTGGGAAAAGATAGGAGGAAGAGTAGGGATATGTGCTGAAATGGTAGAGGTGTGAATCCTGATGGAAGAAAAGGATAGGCCTCTATCCACCAGGGTAGCCAGGTAATCTAAAATGGCAGAGCTACTAGTTGATTTAGGATTGAGGCCTTACTGCCGCCACCAAATGGAGAATCTTCTCCACTTGGCTGAGTATGATTTCCTGATATTACATCTTCTAGCCTCTTTGAGAAAGTCTTGAACTTGTCTGCTTAAGGTATGTTCAGAGTAGTATTTTGTAGAACTATCCAGGCTAAGAGTTTCAGATTTTGAGTTGAGAAATTGAGGTTGGTATGCACAAACCTCCCCTTGTCCAGAATCAGAAGGTCCACTCTCTGAGGTAACTGCCATTGTTTTTCATTGAGTAAACTCAGTAGCAGAGGATACCAGTGCTGCTTGGGCCAGTCTGGGGTTATCAGGATGGGCACTTGGGCCTTCTTCCCTAATTTTTAGGAGGACTCTTGGAAGAAAAGGCAGGGGAGGAAATGCATAAGTCACTGCTGTTCTCTGCCATGGCCCTGTAGCCTAGAACTCCCCTGCCTGGGGGTGCTTGAAGACTACTGCCTAGTCCTTTGTAATTGCTGCTGCCTTTCCTTCTGAGGCATCCTGTAACTGCCTTTTGACTGAGAGGGAAAGGACCAGTGTTTAGTGGGAAAATTCCTACTAACTCTGGCTCATGAATCTTTAGGAAAGAAAAGGATTTGGGTTTCACTGGAGTATGTTTGAGAACCTAAGTTTGATAGCATAGTACAGCTCAAGATGGATTGCAATGTAGGAATCGGCAGGACACCAGAACACAGAATGATTTGGGGAGGGGGGACAATGGGAAGTACTGGTATGAGTAGGGATCACACATAGTGGGGGAGGCAGCAAATAGGAGTTTGACTGCAGATAGGAGTGGGGAGGTTAATAAGGAAGAAGAGACAATCAGGAGAGGAAAGCAAGAATGGGTGCATGGTGAGTTGATGAGGAACAGGTAGTTTAAGCAGAGGAGGGGTAAGATGTGACTTGACAGGGGGAAACACTAGAGGAAGAGCTTGAGTCAGTGTTGGAGAAAGAAAAGGGACATTCTTAAAATAGAAAGGAGTCAAAAGAGTAGCCAGTGCAAGGAAGCAGCCAGGATAAGAAGCAGTACAAGACATTAACAGAGGAAGGAAAATAGGGGGTCTGGTGGCAGGAGACCCATTTACTAGGGGAACTAAGTGGGGGAAATATTAGAGAATTAGTTCTGAAGAAATGGCTACAGCCTAGCCCACCTTAGGGTAGGTGAAATAATGACCAAGCTGATTATAAAACAAAGGATCTGTAAAATAACAGACCTACTGAAGACATCCTGGTGATGAAATATGGAGAACTAAAAAGGTTGTAATCTTGTAAACAAGGCTGGGATACACAGAGAAACTATCACAATTATTGCCTTACTAAGGGTCAGATTCCTCAGGAAGCCAGAATCAGGCAGTGTGACTGCTGATTCAAGGAGTTGGGATAGGAGCAGGAGATCAGGATAAGGTCAGTGGGAGATATGTAAGGGAAACTAGGAGTGTTTTAAGATTGACATACTCCAGATTTTCTCCCAGATAGCAGTGTTGGTGAAACAAGGGAGAGAAAGATATATTAGGATGACCATGCCTTCAAAGTGAGATAGAAGTGGTGGAAGGAGACAGACATACAAGATGAGTCAAGGAATACAAAGGTAGGGGAGAAATTAAGACAACATTTGGGGTAGAAAAATGGATAAAGCTAGAAAAGGTAGAGGGGAAGTAGCTATGTGAGTGGAAAAAGTAGCAAATATACAAGAAAGCAGTAGAAAAAGAAATGTAAAAAGATAAAACACCAAGTAACATAGGGGAAAGAGAGAGAAAGGGTAATGTCTGACTAGAAGAAACACAGCAGGGAGAATAAGAAAAAGAGTGACAGACACAGAATGAGATGAAGAGGAAAAAGTAGACAGAGGACACATAACAAGTGAAATACAACAATGGTAGGGAGGACTACCAGCAGTAGGCAACTAAAGGTAGCAGGATTGCAATGGAAGGGCTAGGAAGGAAGGTGGCTGTGCTGGAAGCACTGGTAGTTGAGAAATTATATGCCTCACTTGCAGCCTGAATACTTTTTTAAATTGCACCCACTCAAACACATTGTCTGCTACAGATGCTTTATCAAAGAGTTTGTTCTTGTGCTAGGCAAAAGAAAAGTTTTTTTTTTCATGATTTCAGGTTGTCCTAGGCAATATACAAAAAAAGTATTTTTTTCATGATTTCAGGAATGACAAAGCAGTTTGCTGTTTTGATACAACACCAGAAGGTTTGATATCTATTTTTCAGGTGTAACAGAATATTATAATGATCACAATTACCTTACATATATTTAAGGAAAACATGGGAAAACTTACTATACAAGTTTACATTCTGCCCATATAAAAATGTATATATTAAAGTCAGTTAATCAAAGTATGTCATAATGTTTCAAAAAGATGGTAAATTGTTTTGTCAAGCAGAGGTTAGAGAATTGAGGTTATTCTAGACATATATTAGTTCATACAGTTAAACGAATGAGTTTCTGTACTACTGGCTGAGGCATTTAAACTTGGAGGCCATAACAGGGATCATACCTCTCAAACTCTTACAGCAAGAAATATAGACAAAGCCATAAATAATGGGAGGACAAATGTCCAGAAATATGGACACTTTTTAAATATTGCTCTTACAAACTTAGAAAGTTAACAAAATAACAGGTTTTAGATTAGCATGGATTTTCTCAAGGGTACGAAGCCTGAAACTCAAAATGTCTTGCCAGTATTTTCTGACTTTAACCCTCCATGATTTGCAAGAAAACCATGATTTTATGAGGAGCAGACCAAAAATATGAGGCAAAAATCGAGACATTCTGCAAAAATCTAAACAGTTGAGAGGTATGACAGGAGTACTGATTCACGATTTGGGTCAATGTTTTTTACTAGGTACATTACTGAAAGTTATAAAGTTTCTGATATTTTGAATAGAGACCGGACCATTCTTGCTATGAAAGAATTAAATAAATGGGGGGGGGGGGGGGTGACCTCAGGAGAAGCATTGTTGTCAATGACATACTATAAAGGAGAGACTCGATAACCTCTACACCTCGGCAATTATTATCTTCCAGAATGTATCATTAATAAGGAAAGGCATTTCTACACCCAAACACAAGTAGACTATTTACTTTTGATTGCATTTGCATGTGTTTAACAACTTTTGTAGCTTATCTTGCCTGCTGTTGGTGTAGGCCCTTTTATGTATGCAATACTGAGCAGTGAATTAAGAAATATATTTGAGAACATACTTGTTATATTAGGAAACATAGTTTTAATAGTGTGTTGTTAAAGCACACTGCCACAAAAGGAAATCATCAATACTTTAAATGTATGGATTCTGAACTTGTAAGGGATAATATCAGAGGAGGTGAAATACACAATAATTTGGTTTATTTAGAAGAAAAGTAGTAAAACATTCTTGCCATGCATGTCTGGCCAAGATTTAAAAAAGAGAGAGAAAACACCTCATTTAAACATCTCTCGATTGAAATGTTGGCACTCAAAATGTCGACTGCCAAACAGCCTAAAAAAAGACCAAAAACCCAAAGCAGAGTGAAGCTTGAAAATACCTCTTCTCCTTAAAACTTCCTTTTGCAGGTGGGAGAGAGGCATGCCTCCACCCATCCACCAAACATATATATACCAACTCCGAGATCACCATACCTCGGAGAAAAGGAAATATTCAGAGAAATGGCATCTCAGACTCTGTATGTATGCGTATGTCCAATCTTTCGACTATTCAATCTCAATTTCAGGACTTACTCTAGCAGGTCCCAGCAATTCAAGTGGTTATCCGTCTGAATGCCTTTACTGTACAAATTTTCCAATAATTTTAAAAAGTGTGTATTTAATGAATAAAGTATTCCTAGTTGTTAGTTCTTATTATGTAAGTTTATAAGTCTGCATTTCAGCAGTGCATTTATAGTATGCTGTATCCCCTGAAAAAGCAATAATTGCTACTTGTGAAGCATAAACTAGGAATTTGCAAACAAAACAAAAAAAAACATTTGTTTGGACTTCAAAAGCTGCATATTTTACCTTTTATCCTGGTGTGGTGATTTTTCAATAGTTGTGGCTCTCATTTTGAATTTTTCCTGAAACACATACACTAGTATATTGTTAGGTGACAGTAAAACTGATGTGAATGTAAAAACCCAGACAAGGACTAATTTGAAATGTATGGGACAAGGTGATCCTAGGATAAGGAAAACTTAGGAACAACAAGTTATTCAGTGACAGAAAAAATGTTGCAGGTTGTGTCAGGTAAGCACCAGGGAGTTAAAAAAGATGCGGAATGAGATGACAAGAGGAAAATTGGAAGAGTTAGCAGCAGTTGAGGGAGGGGAACACAGGGAACCAATGGGCAGCTTTCTATCTAAAATGTATCTGAGGACAAAAAGGTGATAGCTGTTACATCAATGTCTTCTACAGGTCACCTAATGCATATATCATGTAGGATGAACTGGTTAAGACCAGGGATAGGCAAGGTAGAAGCATCATCTATGGTGAAAAGTCAAAAGTGGACAACTGACATATTTGACGTAAAAAGGTTAATAACAGAAGGCAGTGGTTAGTTAGAAAGACACAACGATATTTTGTCTAGGTTCTCGCAAGAAGGCCAAGGTGAAATTTGTGATAGTTATGGCCCCAATGGCAAAGGTACCAGACCTGGTCACAGAAGCTACCTTCTGTGATTACAGGAGGATGGATATTGGATGACAGTGAAGTTTGTAGACAAGGTCCTTGGGAATTAGTAGGAAAGCATAAGAGTGGAGTAAATATGAAATACAATTAATGGATCTATACTGGGAATAAGAAAAAAAAAAAGCAGGAGTATTGCAACAGGAGAGAAGAGGAAGCCAGTGTGGTTCATCTGACATGAATACAGTGATTTAGGACAACGTAAATAAATAGTCTGGCAGTTACTGCAGAGGATTACGGATCTGAGCTGTTAAAAATATTACTTCCTATAGTCATGGGGACAGGGTGTGATTCCTACTACCTGCATTTGCCTAGTGTGAGACTCTGGATAAGTCACTTGACAAGACAGTGCCCCAGCGTAGCTCCTGAAAAAGGGCATTTGTGACCAGCAGGCTTACCTGGGTCACAAATGTGTAAAATACAAAAAAAATAAAGAGAATGAGAAATAAGTGGGGTTGGGAGGGTAGCTTAATGGTTAAGGTGTTTACCTTACAAACACAAGGTGCAGGGTTTGAGTCTCACAAGGCATAATTGGCTAGGATTAAAATGGCTCACAAGGGCAGTTAGCTTAGTACTAATCTATAATCTATGAACCTATGAACTTAAATGGAGGCCAGAAACAAGGCAGCAAAGTGACTGACTGAGAATGGCCAAGGTAGAAATGGAAAATAGAATGGCAATAGTCATAAATGCAGATTGTTATCTTTATATATGTATGACAAAGAAAGAATGAAAGAAGGAAGGAAGGAAACATGTGAACTGGGTTGGAAAGACAAAAAGTGTAATAGTCTACTGAACAAATGAAAATATTAAATAAGCATTTGTCAGTTGAAGAGAGGGTAGGTTATCTTTCAAGGAAACCTGTACTGAATAACTTGGTGAGAGGACAGGTAAGGTCATAATGGTACAGGAAGTGAGGAAGGTAATAGGAATGCTAGGAAATGACACGGTGGAAGGACCTGGTGGAAAGTTAGCCAAAAACTTCAACAAGGCAGGTAAGACACTACTTGAAACTCTGAAACAGCTCTTCAGGATGTCTCTTGGGGAAGTGGTTGTTCCAGGAGTTTGCCACAAAGCAGTGGCGATGGCTATCTACAAAGCCTGAACAGGGAGTAACCCAAAGAGCCACAGACCAGTGAATCTAATGCATATTCAAACACAATTTGGACAAATGGATGGGAAATTGCAAATTCACTCCTGGCTTGTCACCTATAGCCCTTATGGAAAGTGGCATATACCAAAACAATTCTAGCCCATGGGAATTGATAACTGGGAGGGAAAATTGGGGCATGAATAGTTAGGCTTAAAAAGGGTCTAGAGCTGTTAGCCTAGTAAGCTCCTAGGATCCTATGATAGTAGGTAAAACAATGCAAGCATCCCTGAAATTAAGGGTCATAAGATTCACAGAGCTGCTTCAGGAACCATGTCATAGATTAATGGCAGGAATATTTCACCATGACTAATCTAATCAGCTTCTGGATACTAAAGAGGTGAATGTGATCTATACAGAATACAGAAAAGCCTTTACAGTGGATTGCAAACCAAGCAGGTGTTTGAAAAAGGTGCAGGGGCAGTAAGCAAAGGGCATTAATGAAAGCAGTGCCCTCTGCAGGCTGCAATATGACAATTTATATACTACTGGGATTGTCTTTAGGTCTAGCTCTATTTAATATGCTTGCTTCTCATAGCAGGCAGGGCATGGATAACTGCAGCAATCACTTTGCAAATGACACCAAGGTTAGTATGTGATGGGACTGCAAGTCTGGTAAGGAATGTGAAGATGCTGGAAGCATTGTGTAAGAGATTACAACTCCTCATTACACATTTTAAATGCATGGAGAAGAGAAGAGAACATAGGAATGCAATGCATCCTGTGGATTGCAATCTCAACAATCTGAAGTAAAAGCACTTAGGTGTATTAGTTCAGAAACCACAAGCAATTAGCCTCAACATACAAATGGCAGCAACAAGGGTAACTCGTATACTTGGGTGTATATCCATTGGTGGAATATCCAGAGGTGGGAGGGTACAATAGCCATCTATTAATCCATTGAAAGGCCATAGCTAGAATACTCTGGACAGCTCTGGATATCACACTTGGGGAAAGAGGTCACACTTCTGCAGAAGGTAGAAAAGGCTCATATGATGATGTGGAAGACAGAGAAAATGTTGTATGAGGAAAAGCTTATGGAGCTTGACCACTTTTGTTTCAGGAGTGAAGAGAACAGAAATAGGGGGCGTGATATGTGCATGTAAGGCTTTAATGAATAATGTGTTGGAATTACACTGGATAAGAAGGATGTAGTATATAGTACAGGCTGTGACTACAAGATTAGGAGAACCTTCTTCAATCTGGAGATTAGGAAATATTTCACTAAGCATGTTGCAGACATGCAAAAACAGGTAGTACAAGCTAACACAACTAAGCTAAAGAATAAAGCCTGAGTTATCTGAAATTAAAGGAAAGCAAAAGAAAAGGAAGTTACCCTAAACTACATGGAAAACTCAGGCAGGCCAGACAGACGCACAAGTACGCTACTGCTGGTATGTTACATTATATGAGATTATTTTTGCTAATATGGGATATGAGCAGATAAGATATATAGAAAGCAGAAACACATGAATTATAATGTTATTAAGGGTATGGAATAGAGTCTGGAAAATTAATTGTTTAAAATTAAGAGAAAGTACGGCATAACAAAAGACGAAAAGTAAATAATATTATGCCAGTGAAATGCACACGAGATTAGAAAAGAAAGCAACTTCCCAGGCATGATATTTTAAAGTAGGTATTTTTGGAAATGTATGCAGAAAGGGAGGAAGTTGAAAGATACATAAGTTCATACTAGGCTAACTGCCATTATGGGCCATTTTAACTCTATCCAATGCCCTTCATAGGTGAGACTCAAACTTTTCTTGTTGTGTCTGTGAGGTAAATATCTTACGCATTATGCCAACCCCCAACTTCAAGTTTGGAAATATGGGAATTATGCATTGAGGAGGACTGGGAAAATATGTGATTAGTATTAAAGGATGTGAAAGCCTTAATAGCCAAGATTAACTAACAAATGAAACTTGTGCAGAAGTAATGTTTGATATACGGGCACAAACAAAAGAAGGCAGAGTGGAGAACAGATAATTCTAGACATGTGTACAAAGACTGTATGAATAAAGTATATGTTCTGTCAAACTCATTAGAGTGGCACTGTACAGTTTTACAACCAGAAAAAGAAGCCAACACATGAATACGTAAAGCTTTGCTTATGATAAACTTAATCAAGCTTTCCAGAACACTACTTTTACGTGATTACTCATGCCAGGCAATCTCCCTCTTTTTATTAACTGCGTAACACAAACATAAAGACAAAAATAAATCCTTAAAGTCTCAAAGTTTCAACGACTTCAGCTTCAGTAGTGATTAATTAAGATGATTATTTTTTTTTATAGAATGCCATTTTAAGTATTAATGCAATGACTGTTATAAAACTGAATAAATCCCGGGAACCATATGATTTCACAATGGTTATTCATGCGAGTCCTGGCTGACTGCAGCTGATTATGTAAGTCTCTGATACATCTCATCTTCTAAGTGCAGGAAATCTGGAGAGAGCCAAAGTAATTTGGGTGGGGGAGCAAAGGCTCCAAATCAGGGACAAATGTTACAATTTTAACTGTTGTTCTTATAAACTAAAGGAAGTTGCTAGAATAACAGGTTTACATTAGCATGCAGTCTAAAACTCAAAAGGCTGTTATTATTTAGTGGCTTCAGTCCAATGATTTGTCAGAAAAACACAAATTTTATGAGGAACAGACCACAATAGTAGGCAAAAATCTGGACAATTGAGAGGTAGAGATATCACTGCATCCCTGGCCCTGAAATGCAATGACCACATACGTGACTATGAAGTACAGGGAGTGGCCTTCTCAGTTAGCAGAAGCTTTAAAATGTGATTTGTGAGACTACAGAAGTGTTTTGAGTGGATAGTCATCCTCACAATCTGGAATTTGTTGAAATGATCTTCAAAAGACAATCTATATCATTCATTGGTCTTAACTTAGCACAGTTTAATCAAACACAGCTTAGAGCCACCTAATGTCAAAAATATAAAATGACAGCAGATGACTGCCTTGGAATCAGTTGCAAGGCTTTCACGTATTTTTAAATTCCAATTGTGCTATATTTCACATGCATTCCTTTTAATTTCAGATGTGTTTGAGGAATTTTTTTTTGCTTTTAACTTGACTTCTGTCTGTGAAAAATCATTTACTTGATTATACTTATACATGAGCAATATTCAGATTGCCAGCATTTAAAAGCATCATTAATATGGATATACATTTTGCTTTGCAATGCAATGAAGCTTGGTAGTTTGCATAATGTTGTCTAAGATGGGGTGAAATTGACAATGTTGTATTTTCCTGGGTTGTCTTTCAAACCCCATTATAATATCTCATTGTCACTCAGCTTATAATTACGGGTATGAAATCCAAGTCCAAGGAAATTCTAGTACCACTCTACTGAGCTCTTATCAGACCTCTCAGTGAATACAATGTCCCCTTCAGCATGTATCTAACCAGAAACTTGCAATAGTTGGAACACCCACAAAGGTTTCTCATGAGGAGAATTCAGGGCATGTATACCCTGTCCTATACTGATCTCCTAAAGGCTCTGTCTCTATATCCAGTCTCCTACAGTTTGCTGAGAGGGGATCTTTGCCAGGCTTACAGGGCTTCCTCATACCCAGCCGTGATGGATCTTCTGCATACATGCAAAACAAACACCATCATAAACACTAGAGCCAGGGATATGAACTTCACCTGTGACATAAACAGAACTTGCTGGAGAGAAAGAGCATCCCAAAAGATCCATGTACTATGGAATAGGCTCCCCATCCATGTAAAACAGAGTTCATTCCTGACCCTATTCAAATAAAGCCTTGACAACTGGATTTGAAATTGTAAATTTACCTCTGCTTTGGCTCCCATGTCCCTCAAGGACAGAGACCGTCAATAAGAAAAGTATTTATCCTAACAGCCCCCTGGTATAAATCTTTGGTTATCTCCCTACTAACATGCCACTGATACTCGGGACCCAAATGGTTTGGGTTGGGGTGTGAACTAGACTTGTAATGACTCTAGTAGTCATAAGCCTAATAACAACCTGTAAACCTGTTTCTACAGTCTAAAGCTTCTTGTGGTCATGTAGGTGCTATGGCAGGTATTTTTTTAAACATTCCAGAACTTATTTAGTGACAGAATTGAGTTATGCAACTACATCTGTCCGTAGATTGAAACTGCTAATTTCTTATTTTTTGTCTCTGGCCCTTATTTTAAAGTCTGTGACTGCAAGCTCATTTGATGGCTGTATTGGTGTCTACAATTTTTGAAAGCTAAGATGAATATTTAGGATGATCTGATTATGCCATATTGCCCTGGACACACTTCATCCTAACTAGGTGCTGCAGTGATTACCCTGGCTATGATATTTTTGGTTGAGTGTTTCCCTACAGATGTCAGTTGTGTATTTAATTTGTAGACTGGTTAATTCTTCTTAGGTTCATAGGTTAGTACTAGGCTAACTGCCCTTGCAAGCCATTGTAAGCCTAACCCATCATCCCTTGTGAGACTCAAACCCTGCACCTTGTGCTTGTAAGGCAAACACCTTAACCATTAGGCCACCCTCCCAAGCCCTTCTAGGGCTTTTCTGGATAATACAGGTACAGTGGCTTTATTTTCCTGGCAACTTGAGTCCATGATCTGCCTTTTGCATCAGATGTTATGATTTTAACATGTTCCTAACTCTGGTTGTTTTATAGCTTTCTGATTATGCAGCTGTTTTTGAGATTTTGAGTTTAGCATCTAATTTGGTCATTTGAGCTACTGGGAATTGATACAGTGTGGATGACTTTTTGATCTACATATTTACTGTTTTATTCAGTTCTTTTACCCTGGTTATTTGAAGCAACACTGTATGAGGAAACATTAAAGATATTTTTTTCTTTATTTTTCATTTCTGCATGTGGTCGCCAGATTGTTTAATAACAAAATGGCACATGCTGTTAATTTGGTAAACACACTGGAATGAAACAAAAGAAAGAAGCAGTCCTTGTGGTGTCCCTCAAAGTTTCACAAACCCAATACGTCAATATACTAGGTCCAAAACAAATAACGAGGAAGCTTCTCTTTGTGGGAGATCTAAGATTCTCTACAGTTCAGGCACCTAATAAAAAACATTCTGTGAATATCCAACCTAATAACAGGTGGTAGAAATACTTTCTTTAAACACTTTCCAAAGTATAAATCCACTAATGAAAGTAGGGAAGCACAAGCTATTTCAAGTCTAATCTTCTTTATTAAAAACACACAGACAAGCTATCCAAATAGTAGCTGAAAAAACAAAATAAAGTGTAGAAATTCACCATTCCATTTATATAGATGTTTAAAAGCATGTTTGAAAGCATGTGAGTTGTTTACTAGGGTAGCTGTGTTGTAAAAGACAATTAGCATGTTTACTTACTAAACTATCCCTTTCCCCATATGCCAGTGTGATATTCAACACAGTGCTGCCCTACTTTAAGCTCTGTGGTTCCAAAATATGTTAAACTAAACTAAACTAAACTAAAAGTTGGCCTATGCCTAAGGCTGGCTATGTGTCTTAGATGTCTCATGCACTGACATGGGAGGTTGGGTGTGCACATTCTGGTGTGGGAGGGAGTAGACATGGAAGTAGACATCCTTCAAGGCAAATATTCAGTGCAGGTTGGAGATGCAACAGTGGGTGTTGTTGTCAAGGGGAGGCAGGGGCAGTGGTTGAGTCACTTCAGAGGTGAAATGATATCCCAGCATACCACACTGCAGATACACCAAAAGGAGTCTCTTCCAGAAGATGGCACTAGTGTGTGAAGGGGCAAAGGGAAATGGTTAGGGGATACAAACAAAAGCACTCCATGTCAGCAGTGTGATGCTGCACCAGGACCTTCAGTCTCTTCACTGGCCTTGGATATGGGTCCTGGTCAGCATGGGGAGACTAGGGTGGGTTGGTAGAACAGGTGAATGAGAAGAAGTACTGGGAATGAGTTGATGGTCAGTTGTGGGGATGAAAAAAGGACTGCAAAAACATCTATTTGCTATTAAAGTACTTACTTTTCTAATACATCATCCAAGCCATCACCCCTTTCACTATTACTTACTTTTTCCAAAACCTAGAATTCAGATCTACTGAAATTAAAAGAAAATTCACTATGTCAAAAAATAAAGACATGTTCTTATCCAATTTTTATAATGTTCATAAGTACCAGTTGTAATCATCCTTGCAGTTTTTGTTATATAACACCATGGACAACCTCTGCACAGATGCAACATGTCATTCAGAAACTCTTCCACTTACTGGGCTGACAACAATGGACTACTTTGAACAGGTTTATAGGGTCATACTAAGCTTATGGCCAAAGAGCCATCAAGAGACTTAGCTGTGACACACCTTGGTAATCACAGCATATTATTTACTCCTGGTAAGAAAGTTATTTCCACATACTTCAGGCATAAATGTACAATCTTCCTTCCAATCATTAATTCTGCTTTTGAAAGTAGATAGGGCGTTACCTTGTTTGACATGTAGAGGAAGTTTATTCCAAAGGCTGATAATGCAGTGGGGTTATGAATCTTTCATGCCAGCACGTGCTGCTGACGTTGCAGTGCTGGCTGAGGTCTTTGAGAAGAGCATAAGACCATTAGTTCTGCAAAGGTGGAGGAAGCTGAAAAGGCTAGGGACTTTCAGGGCTTAAAAAGCTAAGCAGCAATTACCCTATATGTTTACATGACATGAAAAAGGATGGAGCTTTTAGTGCTTTGAAGTAGCATAGATTGTTTAGTTCAGAAATTTTCTTGGTCAGAAAACTATGGGGGTTTGTTAAAGTACTTTGTGATGTACATTACAAAATGGACACTGTAGTCAAGAAAAAACTTAATAAAGGAAGAAAACAGAGGATAACTAAGATTGCATGGAATGCAATCAAGATGCCCCTATAGATCAGATGAACAAGGTAGATTGATTTACTGAACAGAGTTGAGAAATGGTGGTCACAAAAAACCTTGTTTCCAATTTTATTACCCACATCTGACAATTTTATCTGTTTTGAGAAGGGTGCCAGCAATGGGACAAGGGGAGGAGGGTAATATCTTTCTTAAATGTAATGCTACTGCATATTTTGGCATTTATGGTGGCTCCTTTTGGTGTATCTGAGTGTCCAGAAGAGATTTGGCAATTGTACCCCGTTTGCAATTGTCAACAAACATAACCACAATGGTCTGAAATCTGTTTTCACATCTGAGAAATAGAAGAGGACCTAGGACAGAGCCATGTGGATGACACTGGTGACACTTTTTAGTCTAGAGGAGTTACACCCCATCTTAACAGTGTGGGTACTGCTGTCAAAGCAACTGGTTATCCAGCAGACTAAATGTGCATTTACGGTAAGTTGGAGAAGTCTGGCTATGTTAACAGCATGTGGAATAGTGTCAAAGGCCTTGGTGAGATAAAGTTAAGCAATATTGACTGTCATTCCCTCATCTTGGGCTTCAGTGATCATATGAAGAATTCATCTATGTTTATTATGTACAAACCTACTTTTCACAAATTTAAGTTCATTTGGATTAAAGGATTAAGGTTCTGAAGGTCATCTTCAGGTACCATAGTCCATTGGGTATTATTAAACATGTGTCCAAATGACTACATAGCATCTAAGCATGTACCCTAGAAATAAATTAAGATGCACCCGTCCAGTTACAAAGACTTAACTTTAAAGAGACCAAAATGTTAAGCCATTTAACTTACAAAGGAAGTTTGTTACACATGTAAATAATTCTCTGGGTAATGAACCTGTCTCTTCAAAAAAATCCTGTTTGTACTATGCTTTACTCTAAGAACTATAACTTGATTATTCATAATATTTATAGTGTTTCTTAAATGGAGAAAGACTAGTAAGAAAGGGTCTTTTATAGCCCTGAAGGGAAGAAGGAGACTCAAGAAACAGAACACCAACAGAAGTCAGTATGAGATGGAAAAAGGGAGAAGATTTTAGTCTATTTCAGTAATGAAGGGAGTCAAGCCCTTTGAATCACTTGTTTAAAAAATGTTGAAATCTTTCAGGTTAGGTTACCTGCTTATAAAGATACATAAATGGTACTTTAAAGCAATGATCAGCAATTTTGTGCTCCATAACTTTACAAATTATCCTTGCAAGGTTAATAGATTTGTAATTTTCAACTCTGTTGTCACGCCACTTTTGTGTAACAGCAACACTATGGCTTCTCTGCAGATTTCAGGGACATAACCTATAGAGAGAAAGAGACTTAAACTGAATTTATTAAGATGCTTTGGATAAGTGATGCTTGATACCTATTAGCAGACATCCAAGAATATTATCAAGTTCCATGAAGATAAATGTTTTTATAGATTTTGATTGTGTGGATATAACAAGGTCCAAAGTAATTCGGGGAAGGATTGGAGTTGGAAGTTGGTAGAGCATCTGATTGGTATAGGGTGTGAAATCAGCAAAGAATTTCTCTGTGAGGATATTAGCAATAACTTTGGGATTGTAGTTTAAGATTCCAATGGGAGCACATTTAAAAAATTAATGGGCAACATTTCTAAGTTTCTTAATGTAATTGAAGAAGGCTCTGTAGTTACCTTTATACTTGATAGCAGCCCTGAGTTCCTAACTGGCCTTCTAGTCCTTGATGGTGGCTCTAGAGGTTTACTTATTAGTTTTACATCCCTTTTACACTAGGAGAGTAGGGATGTGTCACTGACAGCTTGGTGTTTCTTTTTAGTGGTACAGCTTGTTTGTACTTCTGACCTTACTGTTATTCCTCTGGTGAAATGAACAGATTCCTTGATGCATGTTTCCATAAGGGAACACAATCCAGAGGAATAAGAAACAGCACTGTGTACTGAGTCATTGGAGGACTGTATCATTTTTTGTTGTTGGGTTTCTAAATAGAAAGTTTGTTTTCGAGGAATCATGAAATCATGTGAGGAGTTTTGAGGTATTAAAGCATGATTTAACACACAAGATTACTTTTAGGTGGTCAGAATTTACTAAGAAAATAATGAAATTAATGGTAGTACAAGAAGGGGCGAAGTTGTCTATGACAAGCTGAAGAATTTTATCAGTACTGATGAGGAAGAGAACAATTTGATGAAGGAAATAGCACTAATAAAAGAGAAGAATACATGAGCACATGTATGCCTGTTTAAAGTAAGGCATGAAAGGTAGCCATAATTTTGTATTCATTATTTGAGAGAATTCTGACTTGTACTGCAGTGAGGTTTCACCATATTAATATCACTGATCATAGGTTCATAGGTTCATACTAGGCTATCTGCCCTGGGGCATTTATAAGCCTAGCCCGATTGTGTTTGGCTTACGCCACCCCTTGATTTGAGTATACTGTGCCCTTTTTAAAGTTTAGTTTACTGTGCCTCTGTCTAATAGTGACACGGAAGTAATCCCCAGGACAAACCTACGATCCCCCATCCACTCATCAAGATTCTTCTTGAAGAGAGTCAGTGAGGTGCTCTGCCTAACATGAATTGGAATTCTATTCCAGAGCGAAGGGAGCCTCTGGGTTATGAATCTGTCCCTTCAGCATGTTCTATTTATTTCTGTGCTGAGGTTCAAGTCCCTCGAGCGCGTGGCTCTAAGGGATTTAGATTTACTGAGGTGGAGCATGTCCATTAATTCTGGGTTGGACATTTCTTTATATGTCAGGCATAGATCGCCTCGAAGTAGGCGGTATGCAACTGAGTAGAGCTGGAGTTTTTTTAACCGAGCAGCATATGGCATCTGTTTGAGTCCCTTGATCCTCCTGGTGAGGTATATTTGGGGTCTTTCTAATTGCTGCAGGTGTCGGGTAAGGTACATCCCAAAGGGGGCATTGTATTCTATGATGGGCCCGATGAGGGATGAATAAAGGGGCACGATTACCTCTCTTGATCTAGATGTGAATCCTTTCATGATGAGGTGGACTATGTAGAAGGTCTTTCTAACCACTTTGGCAATGTGGTTGTCAAAGGAGAGATTGCTATCAACTTGGGTCCCCAGATCCCTAATTACTTTCTCTGTACTTAATGGGTTACCACCTATGTGGTAATTTGTGGGCACATTGTTTTTGCCAAAGGGTATGACTATACACTTTTGGCATTTAGCTTTAGACCATGGCTCTGGCACCAGTTATCCGTCTCTGCGAGACCTTTTTGAAGGATGTTTGTGTCAGCTGGAGAGTCGATTATGGCGCCCAGTTTGCAGTCATCTGTGAACTTGGTGAGCCATAGTCCTCCCACGTTGGCCTGTACCTCAGAAAAGTAAATACCGAACAAGAGAGGTCCCAGGACAGAACCTTGTGGGATGCCACTTGTGACCGGTTTTGAGTCTGACATGGCTCCAGCAACTCTGACTCTGTGGGTTCTGTCTTTGAGCCAGTATGCGACCCATCTTGTGACATAGGGGTTTATATTTAGGCTGGATAGCTTATCTATGATGCCCGAGTGGGGTATTATGTCAAATAACTTTGCGAGGTCCAGATAGGCTGTGTGGACTACCTTCCCTTCATCCATGACCTTGGTGACTGTTTCGAAGAAGTCGACCAGGTTCAAAAGGCAGGATCTGCCCTTGATGAAGCTAAACTGGGTAGGATCTAGTGTCTGTAGGTCCCCAATGTCCTTGTTTATGAGTTCCATGATGATCCTCTCCATAGCCTTGCAGACTAGGCTAGTCAGGCTTATGGGGCGATAGTTTCCAGGGTCCGTAGAGGTGCCACCTTTGTGGAGTGGGACCACAGTTGCTGTATGCCATTCTTTGGGCACATACCTTGTAGTGAGGCTGAGATTGTACAGCAGTTTTACTTGAGGGATTAGTTCTTCTTGGAGTTCATGTAGGACGCAACCCAGGACACCATCTGGTCCCATGGAAGCAGTGTTTTTTGCTTTGGAGAGGGCGGCCTTCACCTGAGCATCAGAGATGTTTGGGAGGCTGCACTCTGCTGGGATAGATACTTGCTCTTTTGGGGTGGAGAAGTTTGCACTGAACCTGTCTGCCAGGATATTGGCGATGTCTGTGGGTTCAGTGTATTTTTTGTCGTTTAGAATCAACTCAGAACAAGTCTGGGAGTTGCTTCCCAGGTTCCTAACATAACTGAAAAAAGCCTTATGATTGTCTTTAGTGTCCTGTGCAATTTTTCTCTCAAAGCTGGCCTTGGAGGATTTTATGAGGGATCGTAATTTTTTCCTAGTACTGATCAGAGATGCCTTCCCTTTTAGAGATTTTGCTCTGTCATGTAGTAGCTTCCTCCTTCTGTTGTACAGTTTATTTATGGCTGGGGTCCACCAGACTGGACGCCTGCCTTTAGATGATTGGGTCTTGATTTTGTTTGGGATAGCATGATCCATGCATTCCTAGAGATGTCCGTAGAATGCGTTTATATAGGATTCTGCAGTTTGGGCCATAGTTTCCACTGGCCCTGGGACCCTGAAGGATTCCACTTTGGTTTTGAGAAGTGTGAAGTTCGCTTTTGAGAAGGTTTTCACTGTGGTTTTCTGGGCTGGGGGTGGGGTCGGGATGTGGATATCCAGTGAAATTAATTTATGGTCTGATATTACCAATGATGGATATACTTCTGGTATGGAGCATAGAGTCCCCATGTTGGTAATGATCAGGTCTAGTATGTTTTCCCCTCTTGTGGGAGTGGTGACTAGTTGTTCCATAGCATTTGAGTTTATAAATTCCAGGAACCTTTGGGCTAAGGTGCTAGGGCTTGAGTAATGCTCCCAGTCTATGTTTGGGTAGTTGAAGTCACCCAATATAATGGTGTTCGGAGAGATCTTCATGTTCTCCAATGTTTTCAGGAAAGCCGAGTGGGATTCCTGACTTTGAGAGGGTGGTCTGTAGGATGCTATAAACTGAAAAACAGTCTTGCCCACTGTCAGTTGCACATGGATGGTCTCCGATACTTCGTGCAATGCCACTAACCTGGAGGTGTGGATATCCTTGATAAATATGGAAACTCCCCCTCCTTTTGTGGTTCGGTCCGGGTTTTGGAGCCGAAAAGCATGATATGAGGTATAACCTGGTAGTGCTGGGGTGCTCTCTGGAGCCTTGAACCAGGTTTCTGTCACTGCACAGATATCGATGTTCTCCATACTGAGGAGAGCTTCGAGTGCGTGCATCTTGAGGTTAAGACTTCTGGCGTTTAGCAGCATTACCCTTAGTTTCTTGTTCCTTGTGTTGTCTATGGAGGTGGGTTTGACTTTTGAGCCTTGCCTAAAAAAGGCACTATGGGGTGGCAAGAGCCTTTGCCAATATCCGAAAGCCCAGGGGTGACAGGTGCAAGCCGTCCCTAGTGAAGCAATGTGGCTTGTCGAGCATGTCATCCCAGGCTGACAGACACTGGATCCCCTTTGAATGACACCAAAATTTTAGCCAATTGTTAAAATCGATCATTTTGTCTTTATACTGTGGCATCATTCTAGGTGAGGGTAAGATGCTGCTCAAGGTCAGGGTCATACCGGCCTGGGCTACATGATCAGACAGCTCCTCTATGTCTCTTTTCATGTAGTCGAGGGAGGTACGTCTCAGGTCATTCACGCCAGCATGTACAATGACTGAGTCATATCTGTATTTGCTTTGGAGTGACCTGAGTGCTTGCGTTATGTGGCGGATCCTAGCGCCCGACAGGCAGCTCACTGTGACCTTCTCTTTATTCAGCCTGGTGAGCAGGACGTCAGTGTGTCTGACAATAGAGTCACCTATTAGAAGAGTATCAGGTGTGTTATTCAGCCTTAAGGGCTGTGACTGCTTGGCACACTGACTTTGTGTGCTATGTGTTGTACGTGTTTTGTTTTGGGGTAGCGTTTGCTTGGATGTCTGCTTTGGAGGTCTCTGTTGCTTAGGTAGATTTTTATTTAGAGCCTCCAAGTATGTTTTTGTGTTTTTATGTGTTTGGTTCGCTGTTGTGGTGGGACTATGTTATACTGGAATTGTGTTGTGTGAGGTTACCTTCTCCTCCTGACTGGTTACACCAGTTTTGAGATGAGAGAACTCAGCCTCCAGTTTGGCTATATGGTTGCATCTCTCACATATATTTGAACTTGTTTGGAGGAGGAGAGGGCTGTCCATGTACATGAGACAGTTGTAACATTGCCTCAAAATTCCCAGATTCACCAGCTGGACTGGAGAGGAAACCATTGACTGACCTTTGGACATGCTAGAGTAATATAGGGAACTGAATTAAAACGGACCAATGTGAACAGTAATTTCTTAACCTAAATTTCCTTGGTATGACATGCAGGAAACAAAGTAGCTATTGCATCAATTATATTGTAATTTAATAAACTGGTTTTAATTTTACATATCATGCCTTCCCCTTTCTTCTTCTTATTTTTTTCATAAACACTTCCAATGGTGCATATTTTCAACAAAACATACATGTATATTAAGTGAAATTGGAAGCTATCTAATGCATATATTCATATATATATATATATATATATATGTATATATATATATATATATATATATATTATTTATTTATTTATTTATTTGTTTGCAATTTGATTACCGGGGAAGTCCAGTGGTCCGAATTGATCCATTTTCAGTGGAGGCCTGGGGAGAAAAGCTCCAAGATGCATTATACAATTTAGATACAAATGATAGTTAATATTAAAGATCTTATGTAGAATAGTTACTCATAAATGCATTCAATATCATGCATAGTTAACAAATTCATTAAGCTTGAAGGTAGGGATCACACAGTTTCATTTGAGGAAAACAGATGTGGGTTAGGTGTGGAAACATACATACAAACCTTTTAAGAAAATGTAAATACATACATCAACAGTAGAATGCTATTTACAATATTTACAAGGTTGGGCTGTGTGAGGGTAGCTGTAGGAGGTGAGAGCTTAGAGAGAAGCTACAGAAATTGTTGAGAGCTTAGATAGGCTCATAGGAAGAAAACTAAGAGAGTTGTAGAGCTTGGGAATCAGAATGAGAACCCCCTTGGATTAGGATGGGTGAAGGCAGGTATATTTCCATTTAGTAGACAGGTGTTTGAATAGTTGAGTTTTTAAGTTTTCTGAGTTTGGTATGGTTCTTAGTGTGGAGGGAAGGGAATTCCATTTTTTGCCTAGTGAGAAAGATAGGAGAAGTTGGCCAGCAAGATGTTTAGGTTTATGGATAGTAATTAAGTTCTGATTTTCAGATCTGAGAGCACTGTTGGGTGTATAAGGGGGAAGGATGTTAGTTAGAGCGGGACATTTTGTTGGGTGAAATATGAGTCTATGTGCAGTAGTGAGTTGGAGATAGTCTAGGTAGTTCATAGGTTCATAGGCAGGCACTAGGCTATTGGCCTAGCCAAAACGGTACCCTGGCTTTCTCCACCCAAGAAAATAAATTTCCTTTGCCCCTGTCAAGCAGAACCACAGAAGTGATCCCCGGGATGAATTTCCTATTACCCATCCAATCATCAAGATTTTTCTTGAAGAGTGCTAATGAGGAGCTCTGTTTGACATAGATAGGTAGTCTGTTCCAGAGTATGGGAAGTCTCTGGGATAGGAATCTATCCCTCCAGCATGTTCTGTTTATTGTGGTGACAAGGTTTAGGTCCTGAGAGCGTGTAGCTCAGAGGGATTGGGATTTCTTTAAGTGGAGCATGTCCAGCAGCTCTGGGTTTGACATAGCTTTGTATGTTAGGCAGTGATCGCCTCTGAGTAGGCGATATGCAACGGAGTAAAGCTGGAGTTTTTTGAGACGGTCTTCGTAAGGCATCTGTTTGAGGCCAGTAATCCTCTTTGTGAGGTATTTTTGCGGCCTTTCCAGTTGTTGTAGATGTCTTGTGAAGTACATACCAAAAGAGGCGTTGTACTCTATAATGGGTCTAATGAGTGATAAGTAGAGGAGAACAATGACCTCTTTTTTTCTGGATGAGAAACCTTTTGTGATGAGGTGTGCCACGTAGAAGGATTTCCTGACCACTGTGGCGATGTGATTATCAAAGGAGAGACTACTGCCCACCTGTGTCCCAAGGTCTCTTATCAAACTTTCGGTGTTAAGTAGACTATGGCCTATGTGGTAGTTCATGGGTACAGAGTTTTTACCAAAGGGGATGACAATGCACTTTTTGGCATTGAGCTTGAGACCATGTCTTTGACACCAGGCATCTGTCTCAGTGAGGCCCTTTTGTAGGATGTCCACATCGTTAGGAGTTTCAATTATGGCTCCTAGTTTGCAGTCAACAGCAAATTTAGTTAGCCAAAGACCTTCTGTGTTAGCCTGTACTTCAGAAAAGTAGATACCAAACAAGAGAGGACCCAGGACTGAACCCTGTGGTACTCCACTTGTCACTGGTCTGAAGTCTGATTTGGAGTCTGCTACTTTCACGGTGTGGGTTCTGTCAGTAAGCCAGTTGGCAACCCATCTTGTGACATAGGGATTTATACCTAGTTTAGTGAGTTTATCTATAATTCCAGAGTGGGGGATGGTGCCGAACGCCTTGACGAGATCTAGACAGGCTGTGTGAACCACCTTACCCTCATCTATGGCTTTGGTGACTACTTCAAAGAAGTCTATCAGGTTTAGGAGACATGATTGGCCTTTTAAAAACCCAAACTGTGTGGGGTCCAGAGTTTGGAGATCTCCAATGTCTTTGTTTATGAGTTCCATGATGATACGTTCCATGGCCTTGCAGATGAGGCTTGTCAGGCTAATGGGGCGGTAGTTCCTGGGATCTGTTGTGGCCCTCCTTTGTGGAGTGGGTTAACTGTCGCGGTGTACCATTCAATGGGCACAAAGCCTGAGGTGAGGCTATGATTGAACATGGTACTTAGGTGGGGTGCCAGTTCATTCTGTAGTTCATGTAGAAGGCAGCCTGGGATGTTGTCAGGTCCCATGGATGCTGTGTTCTTGGCTTTGGAGAGTGAGGTTTTTACCTGTGCAGCCGTGATTACAGGAACTTTGCATTCTTCCAGTATAAAGATGGGCCCTTTAGGGGGTGAGAGGGGGGTAAAGTTAGCACTGAACCTATCTGCCAGGATGTTAGCAATATCAGTTGGTTCTGTATATTTAGTGTCATTGTGCTGTAACTCAGAGCAGATCTGAGTGTTGCCATTGAGATTTTTGACATAGCTATAGAATGCTTTGTGGTTGTCTTTAGAATCAGTGGCAATTTTGTTTTCATAACTAGCTTTAGAGGATTTTATGAGGGATCTCAGCTTCTTACTGAGGCTGACCATGGAGTTCCTCCAATCATGTGATTTTACCCTTATTTGCAGCAGTTTCTTTCTTCTGTTGTAGAGTTTGTTTATGGCAGAAGACCACCAGATTGGCTTCCTTTTTTTGGAGGATAGCATCTTGATTCTGTTAGGGATAGCACGATCCATGCACTCGTGTAAGTGCTTATAAAGTACATTTGTGTAGGATTCAGCAGTCGTACCTCTATTGTCCATCTACATGGGTGTCGTGAAGTTTGCCACTTCTGTCTTAAGAAGCGTAAAGTTGGCTTTGGAGACATTTTTTACGGTTGTTTTCCTAATGGGGAGTGGGAGTGGGAGCGGGATGTGGATGTCTAGGGTGATTAGCTTGTGGTCGGATCTGACCAACGAGGAGATGACCTCTGGTGTGGAACACCAGTCACCCATGTTTGTGATGACCAGGTCTAGGATATTGCTGCCCCTGGTGGGGGTGTGGATAAGTTGATCCAAGGCGTTGGACCTGATAATTTCCAGAAAACATTGAGCAAAAGAGTTGGTACATAAGTAGTTTTCCCAGTTAATGGTAGGGTAGTTGAAATCACCCATTATTAGTTTGCGTATATATATATAGAGATATATATATATATATATATATATATATATATACACACACACACACACACACACACACACACACATATATGTATACATTATATATATATATATATATATATATATATATATATATATGTGTGTGTGTGTGTATATATGGGAATAAAATAAAGAAATGGCGCAGTAAGCTTTCAAACATACAAAATAAATTAAACATTGCAAAACAAAGAACAATGAGAGAAAATACTGGCAGATGTTGCTACTATGCTAAATTGAAATATTAACAAAGCAGCTATCAAAGAACAATAACATTAGAAAAATATGAAGTTTCATATTCCATGAGGCCAAAGGGAATTAAATTAAAAGAATGAAAAATGAAGTAAATACAAACCATCAAAAGCTACAAAATATAAATAATTAGCAAACATGCAAAATATTCTACAAGAATTTAGGAAATTTTGTGAAATCAAATGATACTTCTAAACCATCAAAAAATCACGAGATAGTTATACAATTCTAAAAGCTAAAAATCACTAAAAATAATCCGTTAAAGTAATACACAATTTAATTAAAACCAATAACTATAACTGAAGTGAGAGACTGCATAAAATAAATAAAAATAAACAAAGTTCCAGGAATAGATAGCACCATTGTAGATCTCTACAAATCCCCCCCCCAAAAAAAAAAACTTTCAAGGTATTAATAGATGCGCATATAAATAACTAAATTCCCTAATTATGGAAGCATTCAATAACAATACCAATATTAAACATGATAAAGAATACACTAGATGTTCATTGCCAAGACCAATTTCAGTTTTATATGAGAATTATAAATTATTTATTGAAATATATTTAGAAAGACTGAAAATAAATACACCAAAATTGATAAATAATGATCAGACAGACACAAGATAACATACAAAGAATATTAACTTTAATAGATTTAGCCAATTGTAATAAAAAGTAATGATTATAGATCTAGCTGTAGAGAAAAAGAAGTGTTTATTTATAGTATTAGAAGAATTTGAATTTTTGGGAATATTTATATAGTTAATAAGAATATTATACTCAAAAAATAAGACAGATGTCATCTAAGTTCATTTTTATTACAGTCAATATATATATATATATATATATATATATATATATGTATATATATATATATATATATATATAATGGTACAAGACACAGATATTCCCTTACCTCCATTTTTTTTTCACAATTAAGACTTTACAAATTATCAGTTATCAGTAAGACAAATGTTAATATTTCAAGTATAACATTTAATGGAAAATGGTATCAAAAATCTTATTTGCAGATGATATACTACGATCAGTAACCGATACCTTATGAAATTTGAGAGTTTCCTGTTTGTCATTCAATGAAAATGAAACAATCTGTTTTTTCTTAACTCAACATGTTAATGCATTTCATATTTTATAATTTTGTAACTTTACTTGGTAAAGAACTAGGGTAGCCACGGTGGTGCAGGGGTTAGCGTTGTCACCTCACAGCAAGAGGTTCTTTGGTTCGATCCTCAGCTGGGGTGCCTTTTGTATGAAGTCTGCATGTCCTCCCTGTGGTTGCGTGATTTTCCTCCGGGTACTCCTTTTGTCTCCCACATCTCAAAGACATGCTGTAGGTGGATCGGACACACTAAATTGGTCCTAGGCGTGAGTGCGTGCGTGTGTGTGCCTTCCGTGGAAGGTTGGGCACCGGGCTGGCAACTCAACACCATAAAAATCCACTGCCAATCACAAGCGGACAGATGATCTGCTGTGGTGACCCCCTAACCAGGAAAAAGCCAAAAGAAGAAGAAGACTTGGTAAAGAATTAAAATACCTGGAAATAATTTAAAAATGATATAATACAATGATAATTGAAGATTCTAATAGCACTAATAAAAAGATAAATAATGTCACAGATAAATGGAGAATTTATTTTTACTTTTCAGGACAGATTATATCTTATAAAGTTGTTTTACTTCGAAAAATAAACTTGGGAATCTAACTATATGTGTTCTATCAACTAAGCTTAAGCATATAAATGATATACTCTTATGGTGGCATACACGATTAAAATCAAGACTACAGTTTCCACACAGTAAAATAAAGACTACAGTTTTCACAAAATATACAAAGACTTCAAACTGCTGAAAACACCATTTGTAGAACTGTACTACTAACAGACTCTCATGCTCATCATGGTGGCTTACTAAATGGAGTACGATGACCCCCTGTAAAGGGAATGGCTACATTCCTCTTAAATACACTAATGTTTAAAATTATAAAGCTAGGATACTGCCACCATCTGAAAAGAAAGCTTCCTTTAATTGAATAAATTTACTTCCTAAGGGCCAACAAAGAAGATATCATTCGTCTTTCTAGATCTCATTTCAAAACAACTATAGTAGAAAGAGTTTTCTCCAGGCTTGAACCTGCCATCTGGAATAGGCTACTGACTGAAATCAAAACTGAGTATACTTTAAAACATTTTAAAAATACTTTGAGAAATCACCTGCAAGAGGAAGCCATGTATAAATGCTTCAGAGATAATGGGTAAAAAGTCTAGGTTGTCCACTTCTACCTTCAATACTATACTGACCAGCTCAATATCTCCTGATGCACCACTAAATAATCTCCACCAGTAATACGGTACATTGGATGCAACTGCATATTACTTTCTCTCTTTTTCAAGTTATATGATCCTCCTGACTACTTTTCTAATTTTCAGTTACATGATATTCCCTTCAAGCACACTGTATTACCTTAATGTAAGATTTACGTTGCTATGTATATGTATATGTCTTACACTGAATTTATACATTTATGTTTTGATTTGTATATGTCTGATATTGAACTTTGTAGCTATGTTCTATTTTGTACATGCATGTACTCTCTAAGCCTGGGTTATGGCCAAAAAAAGAATGTAGATCAGCCCACCTACCTGATGAGCAAACAGGAAATAAATAAATAAATACACATTGACCCATTCTTAGGCAGAAGTAAAAACTGATAACACACACCTAAAATGCAGACATGTCATGTGTCAAAAACATAACCCTCCTGTGCAGCTGACCTATTAGAGATGTAAGAATCTCTTTGTAAATTTTTTTCTCTTTCAGCTTTTCCCGGTTAGGGGTTACCACAGCGGAACTCCAGTCCGCTAATGATTGGCAATGGATTTTTACAGTGCCGAGTTGCCAGGCCAACGCCCAACCTTCAAAGAAAGCACACCCATTCACGTATGCACCTACCTGCATGTCTTTAACATCACAAAGCTAACCGCTGCACCACCATGGTTACTCTTTGTAAAATGCTATCCAGTAATATAGTTGTCTCTGTGAAATGCCTAATATTCAGCTGTTTGCTGTCAACCATCCTAAAATGAGTAATATACAGACAGGTCCTGCCATCTGCAATATAGCAAAGCAGTATTACAGATCAATAAAAAGAAGCATGTGTGTACACATATATTAACAGTATATCTACTCTCCAATCAACCATATAAATCACACCACTGCCTCTCTCTTAAGTCTTTACTTTGGCCTGAATTCCAAAAACAACTTCTTCTTCCACAATTGCATATTACTACACATTCTATACTTTATAACCCTACTTCCTTTCCCTCCATCTCAAACCTTGTATCACTCTTATAACCTTCATCACCAGCTTCGCACATCTGTTAAAAATCTTCTCAACATCTAAAAACCCAGTAAAAATATTGGTAAATCCCTTTATAAATTCTCTGTTGCTCATACCTGGAATGCCCTCCCCTATAATATAAGAATTATCCCCCTTAAAGCCCAATTCAAACTCATACTTAAAAACTACCTACTAAACACCTGGCCCTGTCCTTGTGAAATGCCTACCTGACATCTCTCTGCTCTCCTCTTAATTCTATCTCCTGACTCTATGCATACATCATATTTTTCTATTTGTCTCTCTAATACATCTGTTACTGTAGACCTATACCCTGATTCTTGTAAATACTGCTGTACATGGAGTTATTGCTGAATCCTGTATATATTTCTGCATGTGAACTTTGTATTGCTGTTCTATACTAACACTATACAACTTGTACACAACTTGTACACAACTGTGTAAAATTGTGATTCTTATTCTCTATGTATAACAACTTCATATTTTACCATTGTAAATATATCTCTGTTTTTGATATTGTGAACTGTATCTGAAGCTTTACTCCTTAGGTCTCCACTGAAAATGAGCCCCTGGCTCAGTTGGACCAATCTGGTTAGCAAACAGCAATAAATAAATAAAATAACAGATATGCATAACCATACACTAACCGATATATATAATCATATACTAACAGATATACATAATCATATACTAACATATATGCATACACTCTCCCACTCCACATTATAGTAATCATAAATGCAGCATTTGTCACACCTTATTTCACATACTTAATAAATTACTTCCACTCTGCAGATACAGTTCTTTGAAGTCAGTGTTGATGGACTTCTTGACGCTTACAGATGGCCATGAGAATCTTCTATGTTTATTGTAATCTGCAGCTGTGTACAGTAAAGCCTTACTTGATATATCTGTTACAAACAGATATTTCTTTTACAACATTGTTCTGCACTAAGCACAGTGCCCTCACTGTTTTATATGCAACAACATAATAGATTTTGAAGGATAATATCATTGTTGTAAGCCATACATGTCCCTTGTACTTCTCTCCTCATACGGTGATCTATCCACAACTGCTACCATTGCATCAGTATTAGGAGTAAGATACCAAGAATACATGATGAGCCTTACTTAAATGCCACACATCAGATTCTCATTATGTTACTCGGGCACAGATACAGGAATTGGGGTAGTGACTATATGCAGTAGTGAAGGGAAACTGGTTGTGATTTCTGGATGACAACAGTTTATGGGGTTCTGTTTATTTCTTGCACAATGTTTGTGTATATCCACAAACCCATCTGTATCTATGTATTTGTTTCTTTTTGTGAAATGAGGCAGCATTACTCTTAGCAGCACGTACACTCAGTGCTACCCTTACCTTTTGGATCTCATCCCACTGGCATATATGAAGATTTGCATCATGGAAGGCATGTTTAGGTCAGCAGAGTTAAGTAGAATGACTTCCTGATAAGGCTTTGTTGTTATGATGTCAGAAGTTTCTAACAAGGAATGTGAGTATACAGCTATTGCTGCTCTTTTATATTTGGGGGTTAATTAGAGTTTATAAAGACTGGATATAAGCATGTTGAGTTTTAATTTAATTTCTATGGAATTTCATAAGTGGTGGCAGCAATGTTTTAAAACTGTTAAACATAAACAGCAGACAATGGGCTAAGTGTTGGGAAGTATTCTTTCAGTTACTACACAGTGCTGTGTGAAAGATACATGAAATGATAGAGTACAGTATGTACATCAGTAGGTATCTGATTCTGTGGCATTTCCTCCGAAAGGTATCATATTTATTCATTTATTACTCAATCATCTTGCAGACATGTTTTTAAATTCTCAGCTAGTGTTTCCCAGAAAAGGAAACGCCAAAGATGCATCTCAGCAGATGATTGCCTTCCAGCAGGGCATCAAATCTACCTTTGTCAGTTGTCGGAACTCTAGCCAACAAATTTTAGCATAATGAAAGGTATTCTGTACTTTCTCAGCACTATGGCAGTTACCATTTGCCAGAATTCCTTTTATAAGGCTGTGTATGAAAATCAGTTGATAAATATTATAGTTCCCTTAGAACTACAACCAAGCAACCTTGATCAGTCCACATAGTCTGATTCAGCTCAATTACTTTTACTGTCGGTGATTTAAAAATAGATCTTGTTTTATGCCTCTGTCTGACACAAACCCTCTTTTTTATGCCATAAACCTGTTATGGAGTCAGTCATACTCACGTCTTTAGTCTAAAATAATAGAAAATCCATTATGACACATTTTCTGGAGACACAATGACATTCTGCATGACTTAAGAATTTTATGGATTTATCTGCTCTTTCTCTTGAAAAAGAAAAAGTTGTGGTATGTTCATTCCTATCCAGTATGTAGCAGGATGATATATATGTTATATGGAGCCATAAAACATCTTAACAGCCCATTTTTGGTATCTACAATTTCTTTGATAACCCGAACCATTCCAAATTTTATAGAATTCACATTTCTGTAGCTGATCACTCCTTTAATTGGATACATCCAATATTATCTTAATGTCAATTCTTCACACAAAGCATTTAATCTCATACTGTAGGGAGGGATATGATGCATTCTTGTGAATGTGCTTGTCTTCAGAGCTGCTTACTTTCTTCCGTTGATTTATGTGTTTAAAATTGCTATTACTTTTCTATAAAATGTCTAACATCAGTGTCACAAGAAAATGAAGATTATTGGATTTTTCAGATAAGTCAAAAATATTTACATGTCATTCCTAGGTATTTTTCACAGTCAATCTCATCATTCATTTACCTTAGCAGTAGGGAGCTCATTTATATCCCTGGATGTGCACAGCAAACAGGAAATAAAGGAGACTGACATAGTCAATACTGACAAATATGTTAATGCAGTAAGCTGCAATGGATAAAAACTCAGTGGTAGCTAAATATTTCACTGAATGACACACACAAACTAGGAAATACAAAGGTAAGATGCAGCTAATGCAAAAAGTAAATAAACATTTTCTGAAATTAATATATATTTCACATTATTGTAAACACTGCTTTCTCAAGATGAAAACACTAATAAAGTGTCCTCAAGTGGAAATGGATGAGATCTGTTACAACTTTTGTCAGGCCACTGTAGAAGGCAACTGTACAGCATGTGCCAAGTCCAGTTTTTGAAAATGTCACAGAATGTAGTGGACATAACTACAAAAATGTAACACCTAAATAGGAAGAAGATATTCATATATTTGCTACAAATATTTCTTCTTCTCCTAAGTACTTTCATAGATGACCTATTCAGTATAGCAGTGCCAGGACCAGGGCTAGTAAATTCACATGCATGATGCTAATTATTCTAATCCCCTGAGAGGGTACAATAGATCAGGTGATAAATGTAATGCTTTGCTGATGTCTATCACATTGGACATTTGGAACCAAATGGCACTGCCAGTCTACATTTAGATGTAACAGTGAATGCAGTGCCATCTGTCCTATTCCAATATCATTTCAGTTTCATCTGGCTCTAAGAATCTGTGCCTAAGGACTTCTACATAAATAAAAGGAAATAATTAATCATAGAACAAACCAAGAACCTATTTCTGCTTTATAAAAGGCTCCATTTTAAAAGTAACCTCAGATTGTTTTATTTGCTGTACACCCCAAAAAAGGAACTCTTTAACACGCTATTTTACAGTGAAAACTGTATTCTTATATTTTTCACTTCTGATTATTACGTTTAGTTGTATTGATGTTAAACATATCTTCCTTCTGAATAGAGGGACAGCAATATATTGTACTGCACTTCTAAGTGTGGCATCTTTGGGGTGAAACATTAAACTGAGATATCATCTGCTTAAGATGGTACTAGCTCAGGTGTACATAAAAGATCCCATGGACCCTATGGAATAGAACAGAGGTTCCTTATTTACAAAAATCTAATTTACATATTTGCATGCATCACTATTTACACATATTTACAAAATTTTGCAAAGAAATTATATTCTTTAAACTTACTCCCACCTATTTTGTCATAAACATAAACTGTTTTTTTTTTTTCTCAATTTATCCACTTTTTATTAAACAACATTTCATTCACCCTGGCACACCATATAACCCAAATAATATCAAATAACTTTGTGTCTTTTTTCAGCATATTTTTCTTTACTTATGATGATGTCCTTATAAAATAATATTCATGTCTATCTCTACTCAATTTGCAATCCCTTCTAAAACCGTCTCTTTATATACCCTATCCCACATTTGTTTTACTCTTTCACATTGTAAAATCACATTCAGCACAGTCTCTGTTTGTTTGCAATAAAAACATACTTTCACTTAATGCCTTATAGAGTATGCTCCATTTTGCTGACAAATTATTTATACAGAGTCTTCAAAAAAATCTTGACACACAATCAAATATTTACATTTCTCATTTATTCTGTATGGACTGTATATTATTATCTAAACCTCTCCATGGATTATCAATAAAAACATATTAAATATCTCTTCATACCATTCTCTTTGTCTTCTTAACTTCTGTTATACTCAAATTCCACATTAGACATTTTTGTTGACATTTTATTATCGCTTCATTTTCTAAAGATTTCACACACACAAAGACTTTCATCTTTTCCCAAAATGTTTTGTATTTTGTTGTAAAAATTTGTGTGGCAATGCTTTCATCCCCCCTCCCAACTTCAACACCCAAAAAAGGTGTAACAATATAGCATATACAATGGGATTTATTAACCCCGGTGTCCCTTCTTTTTCAGTTAAATACAATACTTCTCTCTTAAAGGGGTTTAACCTTGACCCCTATATTAGATGAATCATTATGGTCATAATTTATTTTTCAACTTTTGCAAGTAACATAAACACATTTGTAAAATACACAGTATTACCTAACACAACTAAATTTATTCAATGCACCTTCTTTTTGAAACTCATCCAAAATATTTTCCAAAAATATCTCTCTCTCAACTGTTCCACTACATCTTTTCATTGTTTTAGTATTACTTCACTTTTGCCAAACCTAATCCCTAGAACAGAACCCCTTCCATCCATAATCCCTTTTTCCCATTTCTGCACAAGGGGGCAGGCTGTCACTTCAACAGTGACAATTATCAGGAGCCAATGTTCACACTGCCGGGATGCTATGCCTGCTGAAGTTGCCCCTCCATACCACACACATGCATGCACTCACAACTATGGCTGATTTACAATTTCCAATCCACCTGCTGTATGTCTTTAGAATGTGGGAGAAAACTGAAGCACCCCGAGAAAACTCAAGTAAATACAGGGAGAACATGCATACTATAGAGAGAATGCACCCCAGACAAGAAATGAACTACAGAACCTCTTGCTGTGAGGCAGCAATGTTACCAGCTCCATCACTGTGCTGCAGCCTAGAACACATATCTCTTTTCATTCCATCTATTTTCATCAAATGCCATAAGCCTTTGCATTTCCCTTTATTTAACTCCAATCCAGCATCCTTCAAAATCTTCCCAAATACTATCAAAACTTCCTTCATCCATCCTTTATTTTTTTATTATTATAACTAAATCATCTGTGTAAGACAAAAACAAAGGAATTTAAACTATTCTTCTCGTCTTATATACATCCTCCTTGAAGTACTCTCCTGTACTTCACCAGCCACCAAATTCATTAGTAATGAATACAATACACCAATCATTGGACATCCCTGCCTTACACCACATTTAACCAAATTCTTTTCATCCTTTCACCATAGCTGTTACATTTTTATTATCATTTGCAGACATCAATACCCTCAATACCTTTTCTGGAATATCACGGTCAACTAACACTTGCCATAATACTTCATGATCTACAATATCAAATACTTTATATCTCCTATCATAATCTTTATCTTCTCTCCTTTATTTATATCATCCACAATCTCTTAACAAAATCAACATCTCTTCCACTTCAGTCCATATACCTGCTATAATTACCTTTGTTAAAACATTCTCAAATCTTAACTGAATGTTGTTTATTAAAAAATTGTAATTAGTATTGTTTAAAATAAACTCTTTGGATATAACAAAATGTCTGTTCTTCCCCCATCCCTTTTGTACAAACATTAATCACCTTCCCATATTTTCATTTCTGATTGCCTTATCGCTTGCTTTAACTTTTTTACATCTTGCCCCATGCTTCTATCACTTATTTACAAATTACAATTCAAATCTCCCACTATTATCACTTTCATACTTACTATCACATACAATCTAATCTCTTCATATAATTATTTCCTTTCATTTATATTTGTGCTGGCATAAATACTTAGTCTGTATACTTAATTATACGCAAGTCTAATATTTTAATCTTTGAACTACACAATCAGTTTATATTTTTCATAGCCATCATTCTGTACAATGCTCCTCCCATATTTTTTACAAAATGAATTCTATCCTGTTGACAAATAAATCTTACATCTTGCTTTAACAATATAATCACACCCAGTTCCATATGCCATCTTCTTTATACTCTTCACATTTACAGATAAAATCCTCACATTAGTATTTTCCCTTTTAACTTTGGGAGAAAAACTTTTGTGTTTCCTCTTTCTTATTTTCACTATCTGTCCAAAATACACATTTTTCATGTTTTCCAGTTCCTCCTCTTCGTTTTTCTCTTCTTTTACATTTTCTGTAAAAACATCAAACACTTTTCTTGTTTCTATGCATATTTTACATTCATTCCCACTTAAATGTTCTTCAGCACTCTGCACATCCCTTTTTTCATTTCCTTCTTCAGTTCCTATTGATCATTTTGCTCATTCTGCACTACCTCTTCTTGTGCATTTTCAACACTTATTACTTCCTGCACTTGTATCCTGATCTCTTTTTCTCAACAGTCAAATCAAAGGTACCTCTTCTTTTTATATATTTTGCACTCCGCTTGATAATGTTTCACAGTATGGCTTATTTTCCCACATTGGTTACAACTTTCCTACATGCATTTATTAAATGTAAACTTTCTCCAGGAAAAAAAAAGTCTTCAGTTGATCCCCATATATCAAAGTCCCTCTCAAACCATTAACAAAAACAATACTTAAGTGCACAATACTTTCAGTTTGTACTTTTAGCACAATTTCCAGCCCTATTCCATAACACTTTATGTCTCATTGTCATCATGTTCCCTACATCATGACATTCATTTAAGAAACATCAGACTAAGTTACATCATCTGACCTAAATTGTAAAACACCCGTTTCTCAAAACATTTGAATCTCTTGATGGCTTTCTTTTTTTCACATCAGTTCAGAAATTTGTCTTTAAAAATGTCATTTACAAGGTGATGTCACAGAATGATTCCTTCACAAGGCATATAAAGGATCTAATATCCATAACCATAAAACCTAATGTCACACATATTTAGTCCCATACAAAGTATGTGTCAATAACATTCTACTTTTACTCCTTACTCTTACCGTTAGAAATTATTTGTACAACGCAGTCACTTGTTTTTGACTCTCATCACTCTTTGTGGTCAAAACAGAAGCATGAAAATCTGTCTCCTGCTGTACTCCTCTCTTGTCCTTCCCCTTCACCAAAGATCAGCCAGGCCCTCCAGGACAGTATTGATTACTCCTGTGGCTCATCTTGCTGCATTCATTCCAGTAGATGATATTTGAACATTTTATATTTAATAGCAGTTAGAGTGCATACACTTTCTAAGGGGTTGAGGATGGATGGATGGAGGGATCATCATCCATTCCCCCAGGAGATAAATTTGTATCAATTTCACCATCCCACAACCATTAAATCGACGTAATGTACTTTCAGACTACTCATCATGATCAGGTAATTCTTCACTCTCCTTTCAGTAACCAACACTTTCAGAAAGAAAACCTTCTTGCAGATCAATAATCACCACTAGTGCGCGCCACTCCATCACCTCTGCACTAAGATAGGGAGTAATACATAATTACTTGGAAAGAGCAACCCAGTCAACAAAGGATAAATAAAGTTTATAAATAAAACTGATTTCCAATCATAAGCAGCTATGTTCTCGACATGGATGTCAAGATTTGCCTCTCGCCCTCCGATTTTAATGTGAATTTCTTGGCACCCTTGTCCCACACATAACACTCTGGTTATGATCGGAGACCTGATCATAATACTATATATATATATATATATATATATATATATATATTCCATGATTACAGTGTTCCTCTTCTTTGTAGAATCCTGTAATTTTCCTAAGAATCTTATTAGTCATGTGCAATGCAGGTGATTCAAAGATAATGTCCAGCACTAATGTTTAGAGAATTAACTGTGTCAGTCTTCTGACCTACTTCTTCTTGTAAGAATAGCTTGTAATGGACATTCTTTCTTTCACTAAATATACTTAGCAATTTTTATTTTGAAGTGTGCAACTGTAGTGAAGTCTACCATCACATATAAGTGTCTGCCTTTGGCCTGAGTCATGGTTGAACTGTGCTCCAGGTCATCTCATGTACCAAGTTAACAAGCAAACAGGCAAATAAATAAACTGCCATAAGATGTAGTTGTGTTTCTTTCAAATTATATCAGAATCATACCATATCTGTGCTATTACTCAAGGTATCCAGTGGCATACAATAATAGTCTTAGCAGAAATGTAAACAAGCTCACCCAGAAAAGCTCTACAGTCAGCTGTTATTAAGCTGTTCTTTGTATTACTAGCCCTCTGGAAACAAACAGTTTTTGATAATGTCCTATAATTATTTGCTTTGGAGCAATAGGACTTATTTATGCATCTTGTTGTGGGTCACCACATAGAACATCACTGCTGATTCAATGCTACAGTTATATTTAGATTCCTGTAACCAGAAAAAATCTTATATGGATGCAAGTACTGAACCAAGAGCTTTAGTAAGTGACATGCGCAAATCCATGTGGGGATTCATGCAGAGGGTGTACGTGTTCAGTCGTGGTTGGAGAAATGCAGCTAATAACTGTTGTATACTCATCCTCACCATGTCTGTTTTACCATGACTGTCACGTATAAAGCTATGTTCAGGCTTCTTGTGCATTGCAGCAGTGTTTGTTACGTCACATTGCATTCTAAGAAATGTACCTCACATGTCAGCTGATCATTATCTTGGACAGTTTTCTGAATGTAACTGTTTGTTTTGTTTGAACATTTTATATTTAATAGCAGTTAAAGTGTATACACACATATTTGTGTACAAATATTCAAAGCAAATGATACTTTCAGAGCTCTGTTAAGCTATTTACTTCACAGAATAGATAAAACTGTGAGTGAAACAGTAGGGTTCAATGAACTGACAGCACCATACCTTGTGACAAGGTAATGGGAGACACTGTTTTGACCTACAGCTGAAAAAAATGTTCACCCAACTAATAAGACTAGAAACAAACCTGGATTCTCCATTCTATTTGAAGCTATCACATTTTAAGTGAACTAATGCTTACTAGTGACTAAACTGTTTCTTATGATGACAGGCTACAGACAATCCTGTTCTTTTTCTTACAAGAGGTGTGCATCCCAAGCAGTCACTTTTTTTGATTTGTGAAAAACATTGTGATGTGTTAATTGCTATAATCATGCATTCTGGGTAGGCCAATGGCATCAAGACTTGGAACGTCTAACATTTAACATCCATCACTGAGCCTGTAGCTAGTGCTGGTGCAGTATCACCAATGCATCTTGAGCTGCATCCTGCCCAGTTTGGGGTTAATAGATTAATTAATTACATGGCGTCTCTCTCCAGATAACTCTAGGTGTGTGACAATGCTGTGGCAGGACTGACTGTGTAATAACAGAACATCCCCAGTACTTCATTCACATAGTACTGCTATATCATGTAAAATGGAATTCAACATTAACTTTAGCAGGAATTACTGTACTTATCTACTACAGACAGCCTGCTTTCCAATTCAGGTTCACTAATTACTAAAATAATTTGTAAACCTGGATAGGGCACAGGATTTACCAATGGCTTTTTAAGATAAATGGCTACAGTAACAGCCCAGTGCATCTATCTACCTGTGTGAATTTAGTAAATGCACAGAAGCTCTGAAAATATAAATACTGAAGTAAGAAAGGCCTACTTTACTAGATCTGATCTGACAAAATCCTTAACATCATGGATTTGGACAAGAAACTCCCAAATGCACGGTTAACAAACTACTTTAAAGATCTCTATTGCTTATGTATAACATAATGCCAAATAAGTGAATTAATTAATTGAAAAGAAAAATATACCGGAAGAGTTTTGGTGGTCATTTAATTTGAGTTAACTGCAGCCACATGTAAAACAACAATATAGCAGAGTGGGGTCTGAATGGAGAGACGATAAAATCAGCAAGCAAAGGAGACCAGTATTGCTGGAATTGAGTACATCCTCAAGTCTTGGTGAATACCTTTATGAGGTGAACCCTGTTTTTACAAAATTTCATTAGGATAACATTGATACATAGACTGGATTTTAAATAACATACATCATGGACATAAGTAGGTTAAAAAATAAAAAAAGACAGCCGGATGCACAAGACCTAGGATAAATAAATAACAAATTCTGGTCGGTGCACCAGTGTCAGGACTGGAAATATGTCAGTGTAGAATCCTCAAGACACGGAAATATTCCTACAATGCGGTTAGGCCAAGCTCTGGGGGGAAGATGGCCCTCCTGTTGTAGAAGGAAGTACAGTCCACAAAAACTGACAGGCCAAAAACGAGCCATTAAGATGAAAAAGTGGACTATTGAGAATAAGAAAGAAATTATTTATTGTTATTATTGTACAAGACTCACAGAACTACTGAATAGAAGATATACAAAAAGATTGAGAGAGAAATTAGAAGAAAGAAAAATACTTTCACAAGAAAAACTGTCAAAAGTTATTTGTGTTTATTAATACAACAGATTCATGAAAAACATTATATAGACCAAGAAACCTTGCATGTTTTGGAAAAAGAAGTAACTGAGGAAGTATGAAAATATAAAGACCAAACTCTAGAGATTTTTGAAAGGTATAAAAAAGAAACATGGACATGGGAAAGAAAGAGAGGTCTGATATGCAGTAATATTTACACAAATCTTTATTTTTACACTGATCTTTATTCTCTAGACCTGCCCCTGGCTGCTGTGCATTCCCTGGCTCCGGCGTTCGCACCTAATCTTGTGTTCCTGCCTGTCCTGCTCTAACCACCTGAATGTGCCCAACTGGAAGTCCATGATAAGAACCCACAAAAAAGAAAATCGAAACAAAAACTAAAATCCCATCTGCTCCCTAAGAGTCACTCCCAGCAAGGAATTAAAGTGAAAGTATGTGTACTTCTTTAACTATTTTGTAACAATTAAGGTAGTACATAATTTCTACTAGGTCACAACATGCTTCCCTGCCAGGTTAGCCAGCAGCCAAACTCCCCTTTTCTCACTTAAATAACCCCTACTCTCCCTAATATATTATACCCCCTAACCTGAACTACGATAGCTCCCTCCTTCCCCTAAACATGAAATCCCCCTCAGGGAACTATGCTGCAACAAACTGACTACCCACTAGGTGGCGACCCTCTATCATCTTGCTGTCTTTATTACTTTACCCACTCTTTCCCTTATCACCCCTACACAGTTCCTAGACATCTCTTTACTGCTCACTCCCTCACTATTGTCCCAGGATTACCTATCCACATTCACTCTACCAACACCCCATCTCTATCCTTCGTAAGCCTCTTACCTTCTTCTACTGTTTTTCATCTATATATCTACCTTCAACTCTATTTCTCTGTAAGTCTCTTACCTTCCTATAAATCACTGCAAACTTACCTCAGGCTTTCACACTATGCTGATTGTTTTCCTCACATTCTCATTCCTTTGGCTCGACCCGCTCCATTCGCCCTGTTGGATCACTCTGCTCCCCTACCCTGCCCCCAAATCCCAACCGCCCCAGCACATCTGCATTTATTCTTCACATACTCCTCCCACCCATATCAATTAATGAATCATAGTCCTCTCCTTATTACCCCCTCCCACTCTTACTCCTCCCACTCCACTACCCTATACCCCTCTCTTCTCTTAGTCTCCTCCTCTCCTCCAGTACATTAATACAACCTCATCTGTTTCTATACCTCTCCTCCTCAATAAGCCAGTTCACTTCCACTATAATACTCCCTTTAATACCCCCCATTCTAAACATGCACTCCCCAATCCTCTATACTGTCCAGCTCCCTTGCTCTCTTCTTGTACTACTAATTCATCTTTATTATGCTACTTCTTTCTCTTCCAAAGCACCCCCATGCCTATCTTCTTCTCATACTATCCATTACACTCACCTGCAACCACTTTTATGCACTCACTTCCACTCCATATCCTCCTCACTTATTTCACCTAACCCACTGTACCTATTCCATACCAAAGACTTCTCCACCACAACAAACACTTTTACTCATAAACTCCTGCTAGCCCCAAACAGCTCCCTACTATACAAACCCAAAAGGCTAAAAGTTACTTCCTGTAATGTCCTAGCCTGAGATATCCATCCCAACCCTGGCCCTAGTCTCATTACAAACAACTCCTCCCCCCCCCCAACTTCTCCCACTACATTTAACCCTTTCCCCCCTTCCCCTTCTTCCTCTGCCTTCTCTCTCAACTCTCTTAAGTTCTTCACTATCAATGCCCAGAGCCTTAATAACAAAGCACACCAAGTACAAGCTTGTATTAACCACAACCAACGTGACATCTTAACCATCTCCGAAACCTGGCTAAAATCCCATATTGCTGACTCTGAAATCTTACCTCCTGGTTTCCATATCCACAGAAGTGACTGATTAAATAAAAAAGGTGGAGGCTCTGCTCTTGTCTACTCTAACCTTCTTTCCTTAATCCCTCTTCAAATCCCAACTCCACAATTCAAAAATTCTGAACTAACACCAAGTCTCCTACGATTGACTAAACATAAGAATATCTGCATTATTTCCCTATATATCTCCCCAGGCGACAACATCTATACCCTTGAAAATATTCTGTATTGGGCCTCAACTAAAATAAAATATGAAACTTCATACTAGGTGATGTTAATATCGATTGGAATAAAATCAACATGCCTACTCCCTCCCTATCCATTAACCTCTACAACTTCTCCCAAGTAATCCACTCAACCACCCATCCTAATAAAATTCACACCCCAGGATCCATCTTAGACTGGATCCTAGTCTCCCATCCAAACAAAATAATTCTCTCTGGCACTATCCCAGATACCTTTAGTGACCATCTCCCTGCTTTCATTCACCGCTCAGCTAACTCCACCCAATATCAACACCATTACATTTCCACTCACAATCTTAGCAACTTCAACCCCACTACTTTCTCAAACATTTTTAAACAAATTAATTGGCAAATCCTAAACACTCTTCCCCTTGACAAAGCTGTAGAACATTTCAACTCTGTCTTCCTAAATACTCTTAACTCCCTAGCCCCTCTAAGAAACAAACGAGTCAAAGCTAATTCTGCTCCTTGGCTGTCCAAAGAAACAAAACAAATCATGCACCATAGGGACAAATCCTGGAAGCTTTACCAGAAAAATAAAATGCCTACTACCTTGTTCCAATACACCCAACTCTGTAACCATGTAAAAAAACTTATCACCATGGACAAAAAAACTACTGCAATAAGCTTCAGTCCAACAATAATAAGAACCCAAAACAATTCTGGAAATCAGTTAATTCCCTTCTCCATCCAGGGTCCAGGAATAATCCCTGCCCTGACCCAAGTATAACTGACATTGAACTAAGCTCACATTTGAACTCATTCATTACAGAATCCATAGCTAACCTAACCAAAACTTTCCCAAACAACAATCCTCTCCACTCTCATTCTTCAACACTCAACAACCCTAATAACTGTCCCCTTAATTTCTAGCTCAATCCAGTTTCAACCATTTTTATAAAAAGGCTCATATCCAAATTAAAGCCTTGCTCTAATGTCCCTGACAACATACCCTCCTCCTTCCTCAAATGTACTGCTGATGTATTGCACTCCCAGTCAGTATCCTAATTAACAGAACCTTAAAAGAGTCATATGTACCCAAGCTCTGGTGTTCAGCCTACATTCTTCCTCTTCACAAAGGAGGCAAAAACACCAATATTTCCAATTTCCTCCCCATTGCCCTACTCTCCAATATCGAAAATTCTAGAAAAATGTGTCCACCACCAACTTATGCCTTTTTTAACCCAGAATCAACTCCTAACACCCACCCAACATGGCTTCCGCCCTGGCCACAGCACCATAACTGCCTTACTATCCTTCCTAGAAACAGTCAATCGAGCCCGAGATTCTGGACTACTAGCATCCACTGTTCTGCTAGACCTCTCTAAAGCATTTGACACAGTTTCCCATAAACACCTTCTCTTTCATCTCGCCAACCTTAATCTCTCCCCTAATACTCTATCCTGGTTCTCCAGTTACCTATCAGACAGATCTGAAGTTGTCAGATGGAAGAACTCTACCTCCTCCTTCTTGCCAACACCCACTGGTGTTCCCCAGGGGTCCATCCTTGGACCCATGCTTTTCAACATCTTCATTAATAACCTTCACACTGTCATCCCTGACACAACAGTTATCCAATATGCTGACGACTCAACATTAGTCTGTGCCGCATCTAACCTTCCTGAACTACTTACTAAAACCCAAATAGCATTTTCTACTACTGAGAAATGGATGCACCAAAACCATCTCTCTCTCAACTCAAATAAATCTAAAATACTACTTTTTCCTCCTGCCAGGGCTTTTTCTTATGACAAAAATGCTTTCAAAGTCCTAAGCCAAACCAACACTGCTATAGAAATGGTCCCTTCTGCAAAACTTCTTGGCATTACCACAGATGAACACCTTAAATTTGATATCCGCAAACAACAAAACATAAAGAAAACCCACCAAAAGTTAGGTATGCTCTACAGGAATAACCTCTTTCTCTCCAACTCCTCTAGGCATACCTTGGCAACTACCTACCTTCTACCTTCCTTACTATATCTACTCTCTTCTAACTAATCTGTCTTCTTCCAACACCTCAAAACTTGAAACTTTCTATAATAAGATCTCTAAATTTGCAACTAAATCCAAAACCTCTACTGACCACTGCCTTACCCTACAATCACTCAATTGGCTAGAACTCTCTAACCACCTACACTATCTTCAACTAACCAATGCTCACAAATTAATATTCTACCCAGATAAATGCCCAGCCTTAACAAACATCCTTCCCCCATACAGCCCAAGCAGATCTCTGAGATCTGAACACCAAAATTTAATCTCTATCCACAAACCCGTACGTCCTGCTGGCCAGCTTCTACTCTCTTTCTCTCTAGGTAAGAAATGGAACTCTCTCCCTCCTTCAATTAGGACTATATCAAACTCTGAAACCTTCAAGACCCAGCTGTTCTCATTCCTGTCATCCAAGCGGAAATGTTCCTGCTTACACCCTACCTAAAGTCAATCAAATTTCCCCTATGAGCTCTCCATACTCCTTGCTCCACTCTACCCTCGAACTATTATTTCTATTCTCCTAAAATAGACTTAAGCTGACACTCACTGATTAAGCAATTTCTCACTCATGACTCCATGTATGTTGTTGTTGTGTCTTTCGGCTTATCCCGGTTAGGGGTCGCCACAGCAGAACTCCGGTCCACTAATGTTTGGTAGTGTAAATATTGTAAATATCACAGTATTTCTATTGTCTGCACAGCACGTTTTTTTACCTTATTTAACTAAAACATATGCATGCTCCCCATTCTAATGTAAAAACACAAGAAACCTCAGATATTTTTATTTGACAGTTGATCATGCTGCGCTGAATGGAAATACCTGTAAACTGTGTTCTCTATTATCTGTTAACTGAGTTTTTATGATGTACATTTTATGCATTTTGCATTTCCTGACTGTATGAATTTATACATGTATTCTACTTTTAACATTATGTAACCTTTATTGTATTGTATTTACTTACGGAGCTTTTCTCCCTGGGCCTCCACTGAAAATGGGCATGTTCTGGCCCAGTGGACTTCCCCGGTAATCAAACTGAAAATAAATAAAATAAATAATAAATAAATGAGAAAGCCAAATAATAAATACAAAAAAAGGAGCTCCAAAGATAGTTGAAGAGAAATACACGCAAAGGCGGCCAGATATAGAAAATCTCACAATACAAAAATAAGACCACAAAAGGGAGAATGTAGAACAGAAGATTAGTAAAGGAGAAGTTAAACCAAGATAAGCTGAAGTTATGGAATGCCTGGTAAGTGAAGGATTTAGTGTAGAAAGTTTAACACAACTTTGCATGATGGAACAACGAGCCCCCGAAGTAAGGAGAAACAGGAGGGGAGGGAGATATCTGAACTAGAAATATGGACATTGGAAAGAAAAAGGGATTTAATATGGTGCAATATTTATGCAAATGAGAAAACAAAACTAATCAATACAAAAACAGCAATTAAGATATCTGAAGAGAAATACAGGCAAAGTCATCCGGATATGGAAAATGTTTCAATATAAAAAAATAAGAAAACAAAGGGGAAAAGTAGAAAAGAGGATTAGTAATGGAGACATTAAAGAAAAAGAAACTGAGGCTATGGATTACCTGCAAAGTGAAGGATTTAGAGTAGAAAATCCGACTTTGGCAATATCACAGCATGACAGAAGAATGAGTCCCCAAATTAAGGAGAAACTGGTGGAGCAGGAAACATCTGATCAGTTGCCATATGAAGATACTTTGCAGCCTCCAGCTGGAAACCAGTATAAAAGTTCAGCTAGAGTTGCACAGCAAGGCAAGGAGAAAGAAACAGGGCAACTCTGATGCAGTCAATGTTGTAGAGTGATAGACCAGTGAGTTTCTATAAGACCAAGAGATGACACAGAATAAAGCTGAAGAGAATATGACACAGAAAGATGTTCTGGAACTTTCAGCACAATGCCCACAGGAACTGGAGAACAAAGAAAGTGCCCTCAGTTTAGAAGAAAAAGATATAAGGGAAGAGCTGCTTGACAGAGAGGGATAGACATATTAAGGTTAACGAAAGAAATGAATTACAGAAAGTCAATAAAACCCAAAATGTTAGATGTCTAATAAAACAAATTAAGATTATTAATAGAAATTCATGTGATATAACAGAAGTAAATAGAATATATTACTGTGCAGCTAAATTAATAACAGATAAAGTTGTACCACAAAAATACAGTGCAAAAAGGGAAAGGAAGAGAATAAATTAAATGCCATCATGGAAGTTGTGACGATAGGAGGCACTTCCAGCCATGCCAGGGAGAAGGAGGGCAGTAGATATATGACTTGTGCCAGCACAGCTAGCTGGAATTTTGTATTATATGTCCTTTGTATATCAAGCTGATTTGTACTGATGCTTATTCTCAAATTGTATTTGTGAGCTTTGTTTTTGTTAATTGTGTTAAAATGCATCAACAGTGTACCGTGCTGAAATGAAGAGAAATGTACATGTATTATCATAATTGAATTAAAGGTACATGTTTTAATAGAGGACACTGGCACAGCAAAGGTTAACCAACTGGCTTATTCTTAGAAAAATAAGGGAAATGTAAATGAGCTGTTAAATCATTGAATGCCACCCCACAGTGCTGAGTAGTCCCAGATTTGGTAGGTCTGGGAGCAGGCATTATCTGTTAGCTTTTGTAAAGAAGGGGTGAAGTATTTTAAATGTTTCTGCTTCCAGGTACTGCCATAAAAGCTCTAAATGTGTATTGTAGCAGTCTGCTAAAGTCCTGTCTCAAACTTCAGAAGGAGATATTGTGGGAACCTAGAGTCAAGTGACCAGAGGAGGTCATTCTGCAAGTACTCTGGGATATTATATTTTATAGACAATAATCTCAGAGAACAGAGTATTCTGTTTGGGAGCCTGACTAGACAGACTGCTCATGTATTTCATCTTACCTTGCCTGAGTAAATTATCAGGGAACAGTATAATTCTCTTACATTCAGTCAGGAATATAGTAAAGCTAGGGTTCATAGGATGATACTAGGCTATTGGCCCAGAGCCCCTTATAAGCCTAGCCAAGAATTTCACCCTTGTTCCCTCAAAGTCAGCACCTGTTTCCCCTGTCCAGCAGGGACACAGGTGGGATCCCAGGGGTGTATTTTCTGTTTCCCATCTAGTCGTCTAGGTTCCTCTTAAAGAGGGCTAGAGAAGTACTCTGCTTGACATGGAGAGGGAGTCTATTCCACAGACAGGGGGGTCTTTGGGACACAAATCTATCCCGCCAATAAGTTCTATTAATGTCACAGACAGACCAAGTTAAGGCCTTGCCTGCAGGTTGCGTGAGTGTAGTTTGTCTTACGCATATGCAGCAACTCCATCAAGGCTGGGTCTGAAATGAGACTGAGTAGAGTGACAGGGCTTTTAGCCTATTTGTAAAGGATAGGTGTTTGAAACTCTGGATTTTCCTGGTCAGGAACCTCCGTGGTCTATCCATCTGCTGCATGTGCTTGGCAAGGTACATGCTGAAGGGGCATTGTACTTGATAATGGGTCTGATAAGGGAGGAGTACAGGGATGTTATGACCTCCTTGTTCCTGAATGAAATACCCTTATTTATGTGGTGAGCCTTGTAGAAAGCCTTCCGTACAATGGAGGCAACCTGGTGGTCAAATGTCCGGTTGCTATCAACCTGGGTTCCCATGTCCCTCATGACTGATTGGATCTTAGTCTTGATAATGTTTTTCTTTATTTGTCTGAGTCTGTCCTTCAGTGTTCTTTTCAATATGTCCTGTGATCTGAACTCTGTGGTTTGCTGTGAATATATATTCATTCGTGTTCTTTTATTATCTATTATTAAATATATTTAAAGCTTTTATTCTGTCTGATCCTTAGCATCTAACCTTTGAGAGTATTTATATTTCTTTGGTGACACTGTGTGGGCCACTCCAGAAGGCCTAGCCATCTTGGTGAATTACTACCATTTGTATTAGTATTAATATTGCACAGTATAATTGGACACCCTTTGTTAAGGACCTTAGAGAAGCTGATTGTGAGGTGTCTGGTTGCAGTGATAATTACCATATACTCTGGGAAGAAGGGGGCACAGCAGGTTAACCTGTGCCAGCATTTTCCAGGTGTGTGTGTGTGTGTGTGTGTGTGTGTGTGTGTGTGTGTGTGTGTGTGTCAGCTACTTGGGGCAGGGACATGAAGCACTGGGTTTACAGAGAGGGTGCTGGAGGACTTGGCTTGGACACTCGGCTAAGGACCTCACCCTACAGCTGTACCAGTGGGGAGCCTTACTGGGGATCTAGAGGGTGACAGATATAGAGACATTCATAGTAAGCAGAAAGGCACTAAAGGCAACAAACCAGATAAAATCACAGAACCTTTATTGTCCAAAAATAAAAATAAAAATGTGTATACAGCAACCGTTACTGACTAAGCGCTTTCACCCTCATGGGCATCTTCAGAGTCAGTTAACTTCATTCAAAACCACCTTTAAATACACTGTCAATTAGTGCATAATTAAACACAGGTAGTGAAACAGAAAAGTGGCTAATTAATTGACAATCCCCTTTAGATGCTTGTTCACCAGGCCTTGAACACCTACAAAACAATATATTTTTTAATAAAATCCCTGTAAGTGATTACTAAAAAGTAAATAAAAGATGAAGTAAATAAAATAAAGTAAAAAAATGACAATAAATGAAGTAAATTAGGAGCCAACATGTGCAATATTGACGTTATGAAACAAAAAATACATGTCTATTACAGTATTTAAAAAAAACAAAAATATGTATTATATACAGGCTGCCTTATGTCTTAAAATACATGCTAAAGACAATGCCTCATTGATACCAGGGGCATTGCTAGCATCCATTCTCAATTACCAGAGACATTCCCTTATCTCCAACACAGTTTTGTAGTCTCCCCCAAACTCCTTTGGATAAAGCCTGTCGATGACAAAGAAAATAAACTTTTTAAAATTTGGACAGTGATTCGTGTGTACAAATAATGAATTAGAGGTTTTCTTGTTCTTTATATCTCTATAATGTTCTAATATTCATTGTCTTAACTTCCTAGTAGTCATTCCTATGTAGAACGCTGGGCAAGATAAACAGGTAGCAGCATAAATAACAATGCTCGTATTACAATTACAGTAACCAGGGCTCTTCAAAGTTCTCTTAAAACTACCTAGACAAACATAGGGACCATCGTTGATAAATTTACAAGCCTTGCAGTTACCACATTTGGCCATTTTGGCAGGTCTTTGACCAAAAGATCTAGGGGTCCTCTCTAGTAATTCTTTCAAATTCAAGCCTCTACTGTTAATAAAAGAGGGACTTTTACCTAGTATATTGTGTAAATCTGCAGGAATAAGATATTCCCAAGCACCATGAATGACTTCCTTAACTTCAAGTGCTAACACATTATGTTGTAGTACCATTCCTGTTGGCATGTTTTTCCAATCAGGTACTTCTTTATAGTTGGTAACTTTGTCACACAACCTATGTGTGTCATGTAAGATGGGAACAAAGTCCGTAGACCTTCTTCTAAGTATTTTGTGTTGAAGTGTCAAAAGTGTGTCAGTCGGGTAGTTTCTTTGGACAAACAGATCCCTCAATATGTCTAGTTCTACTGAAAAAATGTCATCCTCACTGATAATACGAGACAACCTGATCATCTGGCCCTTGACTACATTCCTCTTGACATAGGCAGGGTGACAACTCTTATAGTGTAGAAATGAGTTACTATAAGTTTTCTTTCTATACAGTCTGGATTCTAATTTGCCTTTTTTAATATACAATTGTAAATCCAGATAGTCAATACTATTCTTGTCAACCTTGTGTGTAAATTTCAGAAATGTAGTCATGTTGTTCAGATATAGAATAAATTCATCCAATTCATCAAGTGTGCCTTTCCAAAAGAACAGAATGTTGTCCAAGAATCTTAAATAAATAGGCATCTTAGCCTTGTATTCAGATGTCAATACAAACTGATCCTCCCATTCTGCTAAAACAAGGTTGTCGTAAATGGGCGCACATTTAGCGCCCATAGCAACCCCAGTGGACTGCCTATAATATTCATCTTCAAAACCAACGTAGTTGTTCTCCAACACTATTTGCATCAGATCAACCAACAAACCCTTCTTGGTCCGGTGCAAATTAATGTGTTTATCCAGACTCTTGCTGAACCAATCGAGACCAAAATCATGGGGAATCACTGAAAATAAATTGATGACATCAACAGTTACCAACAAGAATTCCCCCAAGTCTTCATTGGTCAAAATTCTAAGGCAGTCCAAGTAATGCCATGAATCTTTTAGTATGTGAGGCAGTCTGTCCAAAATGTCCTTGGTCGCAATGTCTATGTATGAGGCTTGTGGTTCAGTTTTAGATCGTCTAGCTGCAACTATCGGTCTAAAAGGTGGATTGGCTATGTTTTTTGGGTATGCCAAAAAGAGTGGGTGTGACCGGATGTTCTACCAATAATACCAATACCGGACATTCATACCTTGGGCTGTGTGTGTTCCCTGTGTACTCTTAAGAGAAACTATGCTTGATGCAGAGGTCTGTACCTGGAAATACTGAGTGTATCCATTTGTCTTCTAAGTGCACGTCCCTCTCCAGTGTCAGTGGTGAGGTTTCAGGCTCCTTGATTACTGGCCCAGTGTGGTGCACATCACATATTGGCAGCAGTGGTGGGCATCACAGAAGTATTGCACAGAGAAAAGTATAAAGCAATTAAGACAAGTAGTGGTACCATTAGAAGAGCACAGAAGAGGGAACAGATCAACTAAAATACTTACATATATGTGATAAAAGCAATGTGTGGTATTAGAACAGGCCAGAAACTAGCATACACTATTGCAAATAATAAACTAAAGATAGCAGAACAGGCAGAAAAACTTAGAAGATATGCTGATAAATATAAAGGAAAAGTACAAAATAAGCAATTCACTGATGATCCAAAAACATTTTATAGAAAATTGGGAAACAAAGCAAAAGGAATAAAAATACCACAAAAAAAGGAAGAAATAGAGAAATATCTATGAATACTCTTGTGGATCATAACAAAGATTCTGAATGGATATAAGAAGTAAAAGAACAATAAGAAGTTCAAATGTACAGGATATGAAGTGGGATGAAGTAACAACCAGATAGATTGAAACAAAATTAAGAAAAGCTCCTAAATGGAAAATCCCAGGCTCAGATGCAGTACTTAACGTCTGGCTAAAAGTATTAACACCTTTACATAACGATTTAGCCCTAAGTAAGAACTACTTAGATGTGCACCCTGAACAGACACTGATGTGGTTAACAACAATACTCTTCCTTAAGAGTGAACCTGCAAGCTATCCTAAAAACTACAGACCAATAACTTGCCTTCTAATGATGTATAAACTATACACTGGAATTAAAGCTGACAAAGTTTATAGTCATTTAGAAAACTCAATCATGGCAAAAGAACAAAAGGGTAACAAAAGAAAGTCATGTGGAACAAATGATCATTTGTTGTTAAATAAAGTCATAATGGAGAATTGTAAAAAGAGGGAAAACTCTAAGTATTGCATGGATAGATTATAAAGAAGCATTTGACAGCATCCAACATACATGGATAAAGGAGTGCTTACAGATGTGTACGATACACCCTACATTAATTAATTACATGACAGTGACCATGAAACAGTGGCAAACCACTTTGCACCTAAGCTATGATAAAGGGCAAATTATCCCAGTGATAAAAAATTCAAAGGGGGGTATTCCAGGATGACTCTTTCACCGCTGCTCTTTTGTCTGGCCTTTAATCCAGTAAACTGTCTACTTAACAGATTAGGTCAATGTAACAATTTGGGTTCCAGACAACAACAACAAAGTGTAAAGACTTCTCATCTCCTTTTTATGGATGATTTAAAACTGAATAGTTCCATCAGACGAGGAGCTGAAAGCAGAACTAGAAGTGGTTTAAACTTTCTCAGATGATGGAACAAAGTCATTCATTATAGCCGAGTGATGTCTCCAGGCGTTTCTGCAGTTACTTCCTACTGCGCCTCTAGGGGTCAAATATTGCCTGTTCATATTTGCATTAATAATTCCAAAACCATGTTATATACAAGGTATCAGAATATTTTATCTTGAAGCATACATGATGGCAAACACAACTGTATTGCTATGTGACCTCTGTCAATTAGTAAAGGTTAGAATTGTAAGGTGATAACTTTATTTTTTAAAGGCTGAAGCCACACCCACTGGGAATTAAAGGTAAGCACCCAAAAAAGCTCTACTGGAAGGAATGAGTTTGTAGAAAAGCACAATTTAAAGGAGGAAAGCTGCAGCACCACGAAAATGTTAGTCTGAGACAGGAATTTAATACAAAGGAACTTGAGCAGGAGGGAGTGCATAAATGCTTGGGAACTGATGAAGCATTGACAAAAAAGCATGAAAAAATATGAAGAAAACTCAGTAAGGAATCATTTAGATGAATGAAATTAATAGTGAAATAGCCCTGACAGCTAGGTAAAAAAGAACAAGATATAAACCAATTTTCTCTTCTGTTATAACCTACAGTTTTGGGGTGATTGACTGTCTCCAAAAGATATTGAATCAGTTGGACAGGACAACAAGAAATATGATTTATTCTTTTTCAAATGATATATAAAAATCAGTGTTTACCAAGATTATATATTCCTCATTCTGAAGGAGATATGGGACTCCTCAAAACTGATTACATGTATAGATCTGCAATCGTAGGACTGCATACTTATCTGCTGACCTCACCAGACCAAATATTTTGAAAGTTTCAAAACATGAACAGAACAAGTCTAAGATGACATTCCTGCTTAGTTTAGCAGAAGCATATCAGTGTCAAGCAGGAAGGGAAAGCAAACCAGAAGTAGAAAAAAATCAGGCAGCAACTGAATGTGCCAAAAAAAACAAAAGAGAGACTATAAGAAGGATCAGATGAGAAGGCAAGAAATGTGGAAAAGGTATAAATATAGTTGCAAGTACAGAAGAGTCCTCAAACAACCTCATGCTGATCAGGATCTGATGCAGGAATGGTTAAAGAGAGGTGAATTTAAACCAAAATATGAAAGTTTAAAATTAGCGCCCCAGGATAGTGGACTACATATACATTGGTTAACAGAGTCCATTGAACATGTGGGAGAAACAGATAAATGAAGGTTCTGTAAAACATAACTGGAAACAGTTGTACATCTTGTTGCTGGGTGTGATACACTAATGGTGGAGGGCCTGTATACTGAAAGGCATAACAATGTGGCAAGACTGTTGCACTGGGGATTGTGCAAATATTACAATACTGAATTAACTGCAAAAGACTGGAAACATGAGCCACAACACATTATAGGTAATGATGAAGTTTATATCACATGGGATCACTCATTACCAACAATTCAAAAAAATAGATGCTAAAAACCCAGATATAGTAGTTCATGCAAAGAAAAAAAAAACAGCATTGATCACTGAAATTGCTATACCTAGTGATTACAAGGTCTTACATACAGAGAGTCACACAGTCATAAAATACCAGGATTTGTAGGCAGAAACTAGGACAGTTTGGAAGACAGATACTCAGACAGTTCTAATAGTAGAAGGAGCAATGGGGCTCATAAAAAAGAATTTAAAGTCGTATTTATATATGCTACCGAAACACGGAACACCATATGAATTGCTGAAGGAGTCAGTTCTGGGTACACTGTGGTGCTGCGAAGAGCACTTATGGTTAACATCAAAGACTGAAACAGTACTAATTTTATGAACTTTAATCATACTTTGACTTGGGAATGGGGTCCATTTCATTCAGGGTATTAGAAACTCAAAAGACTTGGAGAAATTAAACCCAGAATGGCACAAAGATATCTGACATGGCAGGATTAACCCAGCATGCAGTGTATTCATCTTGCTGATTACAGAGCAGATTGTTTGGAGAAGTAACTCACAATGTACATTTTCTTTAAGCAGCAGGTAGCATTCTTTATGGCTGCTTCCAGAAAACATGGCGTACAGCCATCTCCAGTAATAGTTTCATTAACTCCTGTCTGTCTTATTATCTAGTGCCCTTCAGGTAACGTCCTTGTCAACCAGTTTTCATCAATAATGCATTGTGTTTTAGCAGTTGTTTAGAGCACATGGTCTCTTGCTAATTGCTAAATGGCAAGTGCCAAGTATACCCTGAAAAGGGACCACTGCTTATTTTTAAATGGTAGACACAATGTGTAATCTGATAAAATATCTGGCTATACTGAAACAATTCTTTTGGATAGTTCATTATCAATGAAGGTGCCTAAGTCCATAAGGACAGAGTAGATATTTAGCTAGATGTAGATGTTGCCTATGTGATAGCAGCAGAAGTGCTCTGGTAGGCCAAATGACACAATGCTGCATGTTTTGGCATTGATATGAGGCCTTTATCCAAACACCACTTGTTAGCAGGAGTTAGACCCTCCTCAAGAATACATAGGTTATCCAGGGTATTTATGGCATCTATGAGTTTTGCTGTCATCAACAAACTCATCTGTCACAGGCCTTTGGTGTCTCTTTGAATGTCAGATAACTTGAACCCAAATAAGTGTAGTCCCAGGACTGATCCATGAGGGGATACCACTGGAAACCACTCTTTTAGTTGAGAGTGTGTGAGTGTACCAACAAAATAAACAGACTGGGTTCTGTTGGCAAGTCAGTTTGCAATCTAGCAGAAAATACAGGGGTTTACGTTTAATTTAATTAGCTTATGAGGGATACCTGAGAGTGGAATGGTATAAAAGGCTTTGGCCAAATCAATGTATGCCATGCAAACTGATTTACCCGAATCTAATGCCTTAGGAACTTTTTCAAAAAAAGTCCACCAGGTTCAAGAGTAAGATCTTTCCTTAACAAACTCAAATTGTTTTGGGTCCAAGTTTTGAAGAATGCCTGTTTATGAAACCCGTAATGTCTTTACAGATAAGGCTAGTGATACTGATAGGTCTGTAGTTGCCTGGGTCAAGTCATGGGTCCCATTTATGAAGGGGGGTGAATATAGCAGTTCTCCATACTTCTAGCATGAATCCAGTGAAGAGACTGAGATTGAGTATATGTAATATGGGGTTAAGCCAGGTAGTGTTTGGTGAAACAAAAAGACAGCTTGGCTCATTGTCAGGTTCCCATGGAGCTAGTGTTTTTAGCTTTGGACAACTCACATAGGACCTGTTCTTGGAGGTGATTTGGGGGTGTAGCAGTGCTAACATGGCATGAGTAATTTGGGGGAGATAAGGAGGGAAAGTATGAACTGAGTTTGTTCACTAATATATTGGTGATGTTCTCAGAGGATAAGCATGTGATGTTATTTTGAATTCATTTCAATCATTGCGGGTTACTATTTCTTATGTTCCTGACACAGCTGAAAAAAGCTTTGCAGTTATAATTAGCATGAGTGCTGATTCACAGTTTGTACTTGCTCTTATATTACTTGATTTTGTTTCTAAGTCTTACGTAAATCATTTTTGAGCATTCCCTTATCTGAAGGGGTCTCAAGTTTGCTTTATCAGACTAGGAATTTATTTATTCTATTATATAGTTTGCTGATACTGGGCTTCTGCCACATGGATGTGTTCTTACATTTGGCGCAGTATTTTACATCAATGGGCACCAAGGTTTCAGTACCAGGATAGAGATGGGCACAGAATTTATACATGGAAATTGCAGCATGTGAAACAGAGTCACCATCTTGTGAAGGGTGTTTGAATTTTATCAGGTTTTCATTTTGCTGAAGTAGATTTGTCCCAGAATAGTCTCCGAAAATAGAGGGGCTTTGACGTGACTCAAGTCTCACACCTAGAGTCAATGTTACTGCTGATGGTCAGATTTGACAAATGATTTGGAAATTGAGGGCTCAGAGCACAGAAGGCTATATGTTTGTGAACCAGGTCTAATATTTTACAGCCATCCTATCAGGCTTTCAACCAGCTGGTTCAAGCAGTTGGCATTTATGAAATTCAGGAATCTCTGTGCATACTTGTTTATGTTAATGTAGGTTCCCCAGTTAATAGAGAGATAGTTGAAGTCACCAAAGAGGCTAGTGTTAGGTTCTATGGTGAGGGATGTCTGTTTGATAAGATATGTCTCATAGTCTGTCAGTGTCTTAAGGGGGGGGGTCAATAGTTGGCTACTATGTGGCACTGAGTTTTGTTTATCATAAGAAGAATGTGGAAGAATTCTAAGTTGTTTTCGTGCATTATATGTCTGGAGAGGAAATGGTTTATAAGGAACACAGACAACCTCCTCCACCAGCTACAACTTCTATTTTACCACTGGGTATGAAAAAGTGGTAGACATTAACCCCTCCCCTACCTACACACACACACACACACACACACACACACACACACACACACACACACACACACACACACTGCAGGGGGTGCTTTCACTGTTATGAAATCATGTTTCAGTAACTGCATATATCAGTATTTTCAAGGGTTAGGAAAGCATGGAAGGAGTACATCTTTAGTTTAGGCTTCTAGCACTAAGTAGCACTATGTTTATATGATTTTGACTGTGGCTGGTTATGTGCACCTTTCAGGAGACTGACACTGCCTATAAAAGGCATTATGGAAAAAGAAAATATCTTAATATACAGAAGCCATAAGGACAGAGACGCAGACAATCCCTTGCAAAGTAGCTGGAAAGTTGGGATTGTCAACCATCTCATTCCAGGCTGATATATATATATATATATATATATATATATATATATATATGTGTGTGTGTGTGTGTGTGTGTGTGTATATTGGATCCCCTAAAATGACACCAGTAGGGTTAAGCCAATGACTAAAGTTACCTTGTGTTTGTATTGGGAAGTCATTCTTGGCGATGATAGGATACTGCTCAATACTAGTCTCCTACCATTACCAAATGTATATTCAGAGAGCTCCTCCATGACCTACTTCATATAATACAAGCAGAAACATCTCAAGTCCCTCACTCCCAATGTGTGCAATGATCAGGTCATACCTGCACCCGGGGTGAAGAGACTTTAGGGTTTTAGTGGTATTGTGTATTCCGGTACTGAACAGGCAACTGATTCTCTCTTTGCTCACCCTGGTGAGTGTAGCTTCTGAGAGTCTACCTATAGAGTCACCTATAACCAGGATGTTGCCAGATGAACTAGCTTATACTTGATAACTTAAGGGCTTCTGCATGCTTGTTATGTGGCCTCTGTTAGTGTCTATATTTCTTATAGTGACAGAGTGAGCTTTATGGTGGATATGAGCTGTTGATGTTGGGTTGCATTCAGGAGGTAAATATGAGGGCTTAGGCTGATTCCTTATCTTTGGAATCCAGTGAGCCTTAGGTAGAGATTTTTAACAGCATTAGCACAAGACAGCTGAACGTCTGTAGTATATAGATATTGCATTGGTGGTGGAGGGGATAAGACAGTGTTAAGCTCACTGCATGTAGATGAATGACAGAGTGATACCTCCGTTTGAGTTAAGTATTTACACCTTTCACAGACAAGAGTCCTTTGGGTTTAGTAGGATTTCATTATCCGTGCACATTAGGCAGGATTCCAAGTGCTATGAGGATGGCACTAGAGAAGGGGGTTGTATGTTGACTCTCCATGATGACTGGTGCTGCTAGATTTGAAGTAAATGAGTGAGGATCTAAGGAGGGGTTGGTGAAGTATTACAACTACGGAGGTTTGTTTGATTGGTTCTATGTTCAGCATACACCCATGCTGCTCACTGATACTCAGGCTGTGCAGATCAGTGAAGCTAAGGAGGAGGTTTGCACAACTCAGTACTAATAATTTAGATAAACCAGTAGAGGATAAATAGCTCTCAGATATTATAGAATGGTGCTCTACCTGTAATACAAGAAGAATGAATTATAGTTGTGCGAACTACCTGCTATGCAAACATTATAACCATGTTACTGCTCTCAACACAGCTCCGCACAGTAAATACAATATAATAAAAGGACCAGTAAAAACTAGCTGAAATCTATAGTCCCAGGGCTGTAAACCCCCCAGAGCTTGTAGCAATCATACTCTCACTTAGATCACTCACAACTTATTCTAAGATCGCTGCTATCCCTGGCCAAGCAGATTTACTCAAAGCAGTGAATTAAATAAAACAAAATAATTTTAAATAAAACAGAACCGCTCAGAAAGGCTAAAGTGCAACCAGCCATATCAGACAAGACAGTACTAGCTGAAAATAACTGAAATGGCATAAAAAATAGAAGAGGCAATGCAAAAACAGTTCAAAACAACTAAGACAATATAAAATAGTAACAGGCAATGCAAAAAAAGCACAACATGGCTAGAATAGCAATGCAATGTGGGTAAAAAGAAACCTCACTTTCCTGGCTTTTTTCCCTCTCTTTTCAGATGCAACATATCTTCTGTATATACCTGCCATACGGCTTCCTTTAGTATGACTGTCAAAGCAGGCACCAGATGTTCCTTTGAAAAAGCAAATGGCTAAGCAGAAGATTGTGCTTGAAACTAGGACCTCATACATGCAAAGGACATAGAACACTATTAGACAGGTTTTTAAGAAATGCAGAAAAAGGTGGAACTAGATGATATGGAAAGGCAATTTAGGCAGAAAAGCACAGATTTTTGGGTGTAGCAGTTAGGTAAGCTGTGTTGTTGTGTCTTTTGGCTTTTCCCGGTTAGGGGTCGCCACAGCAGAATTCCGGTCCGCTAATGATTGGCAGTAAATTTTTACGTGCTGAGTTGCCAGCCCTGACGCACAACCTTCAATGAAGGTATGCCCATTCACGCATGTCTCCACACAGAAGACGCTCTAGTTGAGAATCGAACAGGACAACGTCTTACTGTGAGGCGACAATGCTACGGCAGCACCACCAAACTGTTTATGACTAGCTAAAAGGGCACTGACAAGTCTAAGCAGGCCTATAGAGTGTTTTTTGTTGATATTTTCACATGTTCCTATGTACAGAACTGGAAAACAGAGTAACACAAAAAAACATAAACAGGAAAATAAGAGAGGCACAAAACAAGAAGCATAAATATTAGCTGGATTATACAGGGCACAGGGGAAAATATCAGTAGAGCATTCAGTTCAGTCTGGTTGTCATTTCACTTAAATTGAACTGCATATCCATGGCCTTCCATTTACTGCAAACACCTAAATACATATAAAGTCAGTAAAATGAATGTTTATAAGTAGAATAAATGAGTAAAAGTAGTCTCCAGTTTTAGAGTGATATGCACAGTGTAATATACAAAACATACTACTCTGCTGATTCTAGTTAACCGATAGACGACTCCTATGATCACAAAGCTATGTATCTGCAACATGATTTTTTGTTCATTTTTGAAATAGTGACCTTTCTTAGAATACTACTGCATGACACCACCACCATCTCCGAAATGTTTCTTCACATTACCTCTGAATCATGCTACTGTATCTTTAAAATGAGGTGTCTTATTCATACACAGCTCTTGAGCTGAAACACGTTGCCCATGTGTAGTGTACAGTTTTGCTTGACGTGCCCATATGTGTCTAATATGCCTTCAGTTTGTTACTGTTCATATGTCTCTGTTGTACAACCTACTTAAATAACTGCTGCTTACTCATCCTTCTCCTAGGGAAGTCCCATTTGGCTCATCACCCACACAGGCAATGTGTGGGTGTGAAATATAAATGAGCAAACATCTGAGCTGTGTTGAAACAGTTTATCTTCATGCCTCTAAGCAGAACAAAATACAAACATGAGCTGCACAGAATTCCAACAGAGATATGCACAATTCTCCTTGGGACCAAACTAAACTTGTAATGACCAAATTTCTTTCAAGATGTTGAATAATGGGCTTGAAGTCCTTGACATGTTGCATGTAAAAATGAATAATCAAATCAGTGAGTCAACAGGGCAAACTCTCCCACACTCCTTTTATGACCTGTGTAAGAAAGCTCTCCTAACCTATGACTGAAGCACACATTCCTAAATTTAATTTGTCAGGGTATTTCTGATACTGTTCTTTTTCTTATTATTTTCAATTATAATTTGTCTGCTCATCAGAAGTTCATCGATACAATATGCTGTTCTTTGTTTCCCTGTATTTCTTATTTGACTATTTTTTTTTAAGTATGAGGACACTTAAATATTAAGAGGTTCCATGGTTTTAAAGCATATATTCACACCTACGTGTAGTTTTTAACTGATTTCACAGCTGTTTATTTTATTTATTCATTTATTTATTTATTTTTGATTAAATGTGGATTTTTAATTTGCTATTTCTTGGCTGGAATACATTTAGCTAAACAATACTATAAATATACTCTGTCTCTCTCTCATGCTTTTTAAGTAAACATCACGAGGGGTGGAGTTGCAATTTTAGTATAAATGTTCAATTAAATGGGACACCTCAAACTCTGAAGTCCCATAATTCTAAGGGATGAAAGCACTTAGGTCGCAATAGGGTGCATTCATTTTTGATGTATCTGGGAAGAAAGTTACCAACTTTTTAGTTGGTTGTTTGTGGCTCATTTTGGACATTTGGCAGAGATCTTTTTTCACTTCTGAGTGGAAGTGATACAAGGGTGGTTGCTTACCTCAGTGGAAGTTTTAGTTTTTTCTGTTGGAACTTGGTTCTTAATGCTTTATGTTTCCTGCAACACTCTTACCTCCTGTTTTCACCAGGCTTAAGGCATATAATGAACTGCATATCTTTGCCTCTACTAAACCATGGGAATACAAAAATACCCTTATGCATATGTCATGGGAAAAGTTTGGGATGTATCGATTGGACTGCTGCTGGTAAGTGGTGTGGGTTAATATACATAAAATTGTTAGCATACAGACCCTACATCGTGACAATGCTCTCATTCTCTAACAATGGCTGAATGCACACTGACTTTCAGCGGCATTCACCTCAAACTCCATTGTTTCAGCAATCAGTGCCTATTAAGCTCCCTTAAAACAAAGAAACACACACACACACGTGAATGTGCACACAGACACACCTAAACACAGCAATGAATGCCCTTGTACCATCTCTGTGAAGCCTAGTAATTACCAGTGAACCTTCCACAGGTTAGCAGTCATTAGAAAGCAGCCCCATCCCCTGTAGAGCCCCTCAATAATTTGGATGCTGTCCCTGTCCTATTTCTCAATCTACCTGTAATCAAACGAACTTGTCTACGTCCTCTTCCAGTCTACCAGGTGAGGATGCCCTTATTCTCACGCAGCAAGTAAAACAAAAAGGGAGTAAGAGTATTATCAGCCATTTCAAGAGGTGTTTGTCCTGAGTCCTGCTTTTAGTCAGTCTTTTTCCCACATCTCCCTCATATGTCCATCCATGCCCTTCCAAACATGGACATTCAAAAACTCCTTAAGGGACAGGTGTGAGCTGTGGGTGTGTGTGTTAGTGAGTATCATCTGACAGGGGTTACTCCATGCTCCCACTAGCTGGCAGGTATAATCCAATGCCTGCTATTCCGGGTACTGATGCAGTTGTACAATTACACATACCACCAGTGACTTCCTGGATTTTACATGTGCTATTTAATGGGCTTGTGCTCCTTATGTCCAGCTCTTTTGCTGACACGATATGTTTGACAAAGCAGCTGATTGACAGTTGTGTGAGATCTCTCTCTCTCTCTCTCTATATATATATATATATATATATATATATGCCTTTTCTGTGGTATTGCTGATGTGGCTCTGAACTATATAATTACTGGGGTGGGGGGTGCAGTGGTCTTGTCTCCTTACAAAACACTGCTTTGTAGTTGCATATTTCAAGGTCATGTGTCGCACAGCACATTTGCATGTCAATCTTTTCATTTCAATTTTGTGTCAATGTTAATGAAGTAGATGTTTGGATACTTACACATTTCTAAGTAAATACGTACATACATATCTATCTATCTATATAGATAGAGATATGTAGATATATAGATGTATATATCTCAGGAGTTGCTCAGTCAATGCATGTAGAGGTTTGTAGGATAACTAGTGGAAATACAGTATGTCTAAGCCTTTTCATAGCACATAACACTAAATTCTCTAATGCACCTCTCCCCATCCTTTTTTTGTCCTAGTCACTTACATATTCCTAAGTACATTTTGTGGCTGCAGAATACTGAGTGGTGTAGCTCTGAGCTGATAATAGGCATCATCCTGAAATTCTTAACTTGTTTCTTTTCGTTTACAATGTGTGCTGTATGACTCAGTACAAGCTGTATAAACAGAGCAGTACTCCTGGGGCACCCCTGAAAAGAGACCCATGTGCTCAATGTGTCTTATACAGTTAACAACTAATGAAATAAATTCCACTTTTTTGTTCTAAACAATAGACAAAGGAATGGAGACAAGTTTGATATAAATATATGTATATACACGTATACAGATATCTATATCTCTATCACTTTTTCTCTCTCTCTCTCTATCTATATATATTATATATATATATATATATATATATATATATATATATATATATATATATACACAAATATATATATGTATATCAGTAAATTCATACACTGACATTATTTAGATGGCATATATGAAACACAAAGAGATCAAATCATGATATTGTATTTCCCATTTACCCCGCCAACCTGCAGAAATATAAACTGAAATGTACCCCTCCATCTTAGAACATCCAATCTCTTACCTCTACAAAGAGGAACAACTCCCATCCAAATAAATGGGATGAAGAACTATTGTAATGCAGATTTAAATTAGGATGCATTGCATGTATTATGCTGAAACAATCACAATAATTCTCACCTAGCCACATATAAGAATCCTGACCACACCCACTCCTATAATATCATAGGCATACTCAGACTTAATTGAGACATTTGTAATCTCTGGCCTTCTTATCAAAATGTGAACATTGTGATTCAGTTAACAACAGTCTGTTGTATTGTTTGACACAGTGGTGCATTTCTGGGTGATATTTTTTCATTTTCTACACTGTAGCGCGACTGTGGAGAAGGTATTTATAATTTAGGTTGCGTGTGTAGGGAAAATAAATTGGGACTTTTATGACTTATACTCTCCCCACTATCAAAAATCTTGGAAAAATGTGTCCACTCACAACTAGCTAAACACCTAACTAGTAATGCTCTTCTATCCCCCACCCAACATGGGTTTCATCCAGGGCAAAGCACTATCACTGCCTTGCTCTCCTTCACTGACTCTGTCAATAAAGCCCTAGATGCTGGTCATCATACCTCAGTTATCCTACTAGACCTATCTAAGGCCTTTGACACAGTGTCACATACTAAGCTAGCAAGTCAACTATCAAAACTAGGCTGCTCCCCAAAATCCCTAGAATGGCTCATCTCTTACTTACAAAGCAGGGAACAGTCAGTAAGGTGTCAAAATGTACAATCCACTTACCAACCCAACAATATAGGAGTCCACAAGGATCAATTTTAGGTCCTCTAATGTTCAATATTTTCATCAATGACCTGCACAAAGCCCCACATATCCAGAATCTCGTGCAATATGCTGATGACTCAACTCTGATAGACTCCTCTAAGACCTTCTCTGATCTTCTCACAGTCAAGCAACAGGCTTTTACCTCATTCGAATCATGGTTTATCAACACACAACTTATGCTAAACCCCAGAAAAACTAAACTTTTACTTTTCTCAGCAAAACCACCTGACCCTAGCTTCAAAATCTTTGAAAAGGACGACACACAAATAAAACTAGTGAAAACAGCTAAATTACTAGTATTAACAATAGACAACAAACTCACTTTCGAACCTCACATCTTAAATGCAATAAAGAAAACCTACTTCACATTAGGCAAACTATATAGACACAAACTCTATATGGATAAATCCACCAAATCAAAATTTGCCAATACCCTACCCATCCCCTCCCTTCTATGTGGTAGTGCTATTTTTACCTATCTACACACAACCCTTAGTAACAAACTACATTCTTGTTATAATAAAATATCCAAATTCGCCTCCGAAAAATCACACCGCACTCATCACTGCCAAGCAATTACCAAACTAAAATGGCTCGAATTTTCCCACCAGCTACACTACACCCAACTAATTTTAGCCTACAAGCTAATCAGTAAACCTAATCAATGCCCATCTCTTGGTTCACTCCTACAAACGTACACCCCCACAAGAACTCTAAGATCTTCCTGTAAGCACATGCTTTCTGTTACAAAACCCAACAAAAGAGCTGGACAATGTCTGTTCTCCCATTCAGTCGCCAAACTATGGAATATGTTACCATGCGAATTAACACAAACTGACCATCCAAAAAATTGAAAGAAGCCCTAAAATCTCTTTATCTAAATAATCCTTCCTGCTCATGCCTTAGAAGCAAACCTCCTTAAACAACACACACAACACAGACTCCTAGACTGGTATAACTTAAGTGCACTAGCCAATCACAAAAATAGTGTAAACTACACTGTCTGCAAATGAATTTACTGTATCAAAATCCAGGTGTTTCCACTGTCGTAACATCTTAACCTATGTAATGTTTTCCTAATGCATTATCAATGTAAGCCTATACATTTGTAAATTGTAAAATGTATTATTGCTATTATATTTGTAATACTTTTAAATCTTATGTTAAACCTTATCTCTTTTTGTAACACTTTATCTCTTACTGTAGTACTCTGAGAAGCTTTTCTCCCAGGGCCTCCACTGAAAATGGATCTTTGATGCAGTGGACCTTCCCGGTCAACAGATGCTAATAAATAAATAATTTGAGCTATGCTTTTTGGATTTTCAGAAAATGTTACTTGAATTATTATCAAGACAGAACCTAAGGAAATCAATATGAAGCTTAAGTATGTCCCCATTCCAACTGTACAATGCATACAGTGACCCATCCTCCTTGAACTGGCAGCAAAACTACCTCTGCTCCCTTCCAACACCACAGCCACTGCCCTCCTCCATATGTTAATTGTCACATCTTTCTGGCCTTAATTTTCTTGCACCCCGAGCCAGGCTGCCCACCAGCCCTCAACCCTTACTTACCTAACTTGGTGAAATTCAAAATGTTGTGAACAATTTGGGTTTTGCTGTCAACGCTATCTCTGCTATATTTTTATGTACATAGGACTCTGTAATAAGCATAAAGATCTGTAACAAACATATGTTTGCTCCAAGACCCTTTAAAAAACATTTAATTTTGCATTTGTTCTTATGTATTGCATACGGCTGGAATATTCATATTTGCTCTTGTTTCTGTACTTTCAGGTCATGGTTGAAAGGGGTCTTTGGACCAGCCCTCCCACTTGGTTACTAAATAGTAAGAAAACAAATAAATAAACAAACAAACTCGCCACAGACCTACCTCCATCTTAACACACTAAGCCCAAGTATTCTCTTCCTTATTATCGCTGTCTCTCAGGTGAAATAAAATACATTTTACTAAATCTATCATTTATATTTGCTAAAAAATCAGTTAATATACACAGCTCACCTGCTTATATTACATAACTATTAATCCTTATATATTCCACACAGACGTATAACTGTTTATCTTGCAGACGAATGGCCATCAGTTATAAAAATAATACCAAAAGAATGTTGCAGCAGTATGAAAAACAGAGAGGAAAATCTGCTGATGACTCAGGCAAGACAGTGTAATGGTACAAGTGCTATTAAAATTCATCAAATATCAAAACTGCATCTGCAATAAATTATACAACAAGCTAAATGGAACATGGGGCAGCATATAATGAGATTAAAACAGGTTTATATTGCAGTAGCAAGACAGCATAATTAAAATTCGGCATGAAACAGATTCATTTAAATTGCTACTAATAATCTTAATGGCCACATTTAAAACCAGTCACACTGTTTTTGCAATACAGAAGTTGCATGACATCAGCTGTAAGCAGAGAATACTTTAATATAGATCAGTCTGATAATACTTCCACACTCGAAATAGTCCAGAAATGGACTATGGTAATGCAAAACTGCATTTGTTAATAATGCCCATTGAAATACATGGTCAAAGAGGGGACTGATTGCTATTCTGCTCTTCAAATAACATTTAAAGATACCCAGTGCCCTGCCAAGGTGTAAATGTAAATAAAAATGTAAATAAACAATGTCCTTACTCTATGCCTGTTGTACATTTTGGAAGTCAGACACTTGATCTTTGAAACTGAAATACAGAATCATAAAGCTGACAAGCACTGAACTCTGTTCACCACGGATGTTAAATAAGCTGGAGTGTAAAAACCTTGGATCGGATTTAAAAGCCTACTCTTAGTCTTTTGCTGGGGAATGAGATTGTTTTCCTGTTAGTTTTTTTCTTGAAGTTGTCACAAGCTGGCATTCAGTATAAGGAAATTATTTATATCAAAGTGACTGCTTTTCTAAAAATTACTGTTAGATTTACTTGCCTGTAAGCAGGTAAGAATGTATTTACTGTAGGCAAAATATCTCACAATATTGTACTGTAGAGCCAATCTGCTACAATAATTGGTATAAAATGCAGAAGAATATGGTTGATTTAAATAGAAGTTTTCAGAAAGCATACTGTTTGCAAATAAACTGCTGAATTTGACATATAGATATGGATCAGAGGCTCAGTTGGATCAGAGGCTCAGTTGGATCAGAGGCTCAGTATACAGCGACCTGATTTTTTTGCATGTTTTACTATGTTGCCTCCTTTTGTTTGATTTTGTTCTTGTAATGCTAATGAGAAATATTTGCTACAGTCTACTTTGGGCACAATCACTAATAAACTGTAGGCTTTTAAAAGCATTGAGTACCAGTAGCACTCTAGACTGAGATTTTTTAAATGTTCCACTTCATGATTTCAGATGCAAATATAATTTTAAAACTGATTCACAGTTGTGGAATATAACATCAATAAAGTCAAAAGGTGCATGGAAGCTGCAGAAAAATATAAATGTGTTACTTATAGCAATCATTACTGATTTGCACTGCTGTTTTATGTCTCTCTGATTATTACCCACAGCCATTAGACTCCACTACGCTACAAAGACTTGCACACATCATCATTTGGGATGGACTTTTTCAACTAACGAACATCAATAGAACAAACTACCATCTTCAAATGAAGAGCTGATCAAATAGCATGCGACTCCAATGACATGACCAAGAAAAATTAAACTCAGACACAATTTTTCCTTTTTCTTGATAAGGTTGGCTAGATGAATGCATTTTACAGATCGTTGCCTAACTTCATCCATTACATTATCAGTTACATAATTATATTATCTTTATTGTTATTCAGAAGAATGTTATCCCTTATCCTTTGACTTCACTCTGTTTGATGGGATTTGTACAAGCTGTAATTGTAACTTCTTGTATACCATGCTGTAAGGACAGTAACAAGTGTTAAAATGGTTAAAGGTTTTGATACAATTCAAATATAATTACAATACCCATACTGCTAACAAAGCTATAACTTTAGATACAGTTAACAGACTACAGGTCCCATTCCTCCTTTGTATTTAGGATACAAGGCAATACCAGTAAAGCAGGGCCCACAACACATTTATGTTTTTTGTGTATATCTGTTTCAAAGCCCATTTTTTTAATATCTATGTGCATTTTTAATGCAAAAGTCATTTGATACTTTTGTCAAATTAAATTTTCAAACTGTATAATGAAAAGTACACCTTTAATATAGTTTTATTTTTAGTTCTGAAATTGGAATATGTACCACTTCTGGATTAGCATCTGCATTCATTGACCTTTGCCCTTGTATTTTACAGTACACTGTTACATATGAATCAGTAGAAACACATGCTCTTGTAACTAGGTGATTAAATAATTACTAGATGTACACTCCAGCTCAATTAAGTAGAAAATATTTCACTGAAATGAGAAAGAGAAAAAAATTTGTGTGGGGGGTGGTTGATAAGAAGCTGGCAGTGGGTCCTGCTGCCTACAAAACACCAAGAACTGTGAAGACTGATTGCAGATGGGGGTCAGTCAAGTCAGACATTAACAAAAGACAGTCTTCTGATTTTCCGTGAAGTCTGAATCAAAATTAAAAAAAGCAAATGAATTAACCTGTAGTAAGGGAAAAACATTGTATCAAAGCTTGCTGAAAAATTATTTTCTTAGAGACACTGCCTTTCAAATATGCTAAGGCATTTCCAGTAAAATAAAACCAGCGTATTCCAAAACAAAATGTACACGAACAGATAAAAGGAAAATATCTGCCTTTAAGAAGTTGTAACAAAAAAGATGTCTGAATGTTATCAGAGCTGAGCAACAAATGTATGTATCAGACAGAACAAAAAGAAAAAGTAGTCGCTTGCATAGATCTTTGAACAGCAACACTTTATACACTGAGGTGTGCTTTCAGCACTACTGCAATTGTTACAGAAAAGTTTCAAGAGTTACCAGAAGCATAAAGCTGAAATACAGCTGAGTTACCACAGTATTCAAGCATTTTTCAGCAAAACACAAAGCTTCAACTAATAAGCAGCATTGTTTACAAGGGAATTGTATCACTTACAAGAATGAAAATATGTAAGAAAATAGACAAATCAATAAGGGACTGTCATCTGCTTTTTTTTTTCTGAAACTGGATGAACAAGATTGTTTCCATATAGATGCACTGCATTCAAAATATAAATGATACTGTATGCAGCATAACTATAATCTATGTAAAAAAGTGCAACGAACGGCAGGTACAATGTTTGACATAAGATATGTATAATAAAATATCAGTGCATGGCACAGTAAAAATAGTTAGCATGGATCTTTCTTATTATGTCTTGCAATATTCTAGCTTGTTTACGCCATGTAATGTTCATTCATTTGTTCTCAAATATCTCCTGTATCTATTTCAGGATTGTGGATGCAGGAGTCTGTCCCAGGTAGAATGGGTGTAAGGTTAAAAAAAAAAAAAAACAAGATTTGACAGGATACCAGTCAATAATAAGACGTATACATAATATCTCACAAACATACACTCTCTGCACAAACCTAAGGACGGTATGACAAACACCTGCTCACCTGCCTACTTACCATACCTCTCAACCTCTTAGAAAAAATCTGGACGAAGCCTAAAGCAATGGGGTGGCTAAGGCTCCAAAACTGGGACGGACTTTAAATATTGCTCTTATAAAGATACTAGAATAACCATTTGCATTAATATGCATTTGCTGAAGGATATACAATTTGAAACCATAATATATGTCATTATTTAATAACTTCAATCTGCCATGATTTGCCAGAAAACCACAAATTTTATGAGAAACAGACCAAAAATATTCTGCAAAAATCTGTACAGATTAAAGGCTTGCTTCTTATATACTCTTGCTCTCTTTCACATGCACGTGCAAACACACTCATATATACATAAACTTGCACAAACTGAGGGGAAATTTGACAAATGCCTGCTTAAATATCTACACGCACACACACATGCATGCACGGATACACACACACACACACACACACACACACACACACACACACCAGGGTCTGTAAGCCATTGAGTTTTTGTGGCTTTTACTTCAGTGGTTTTGTTGCTTTTTCAGCTTGTCTCTTTGTTAGCCAACAATTATTCCTTCCTAGCCTGGTCTGTAGTTTCTATCTCCCACTTTATCCTGCACTCCTTTTTTCTTTTGATGATTTCCTGGACTTCTGTATTCCATTCACCTTTCCTTATGTACTTTATTTCCACACCTTGCTCAGCCACGTATCGGTTCTGTAGTCCTCGCACATGCTGTTTTGAGGGACTGCCATTCTTCTTCAACTCCACTTATTTCCTCTTCTTATTGAGGTTCCAGAGCCCTGAATAATTCCTTGAACTGTTGCTCTTTCTCTCTTGCCAATGTCCAGGTCCTCAGCCTGGTTTCCATTGACCTTAGAGCCTTCTCTGACCCCTGCTTGCAGCTTATTGTGGCAACTAGTGGTTTATACTGTGGGCCAACTGTTTCACTGGGGATGACTTTGCAATCACTGATGCTACCCCAGTTCGTTTTCTTTACTAGGAGAAAATCTACCTGACTTGCATGTTGGCTACTGACCTTGTGAATGTCTTTCTGAACCATGTGCTGACCATTATCAAGCCATTTGACAAACGAAAGTCCCAAGCAGTCCTCATATCCAGTTATCAAGGCCACTGGTTCAGACCCAAAAGTATTTTATTCACTAGTCCCTCAGTACAAAACCTTCCAGGAGTTACAAAATTCAGCTAAAAATGGGCTGCCTTTTATACAAAAAACACAAACTCAATCAATCAATGCAACCTTGAAGCATAGAAAAATCACTGCCATGTACATCTCTAAAATGACATGCCAAAATAGGCCATAGAGAGAATGGTGTAAACAAGAATGAACCAATGTATTTTGTTAGCACATACAACATGCAACATATTTAGTTAGTAGTATTGTAAGATTATTGGAATTTTCTTCACAAGGATGAGGATTTGAGCAAAATTTTAAGCAAGCAGCTTATGATGTCATACAAATGGGGAAGAAGTTTAAAGGACATAATTGTTCATGGAAATTTTGTCTTACCAAAAAATAACTTAGGTGTTTGTCCAACATCTATGGGCACTTATAAATGCAACAGTTGTTCTATTTGCACATATATAATATGTTCCTTTGAATATGTGAATAAAAGGGGACATTTTTCATGTAACAGCAAAGGGGTTATTTATGTCTTACGATGCCTGTGTGGTTTCTTTTATATTGGTGAAACAAAAAGAAGTTTTAAAGTGAGGTTAATGGAACATATCAGGAACATAAAAAATCAAAAGGAAGACAAGATTTTGGCATGTCATTTTAGAGATGTACATGGCAGTGATTTCTCTATGCTTCAAGGTTGTATTTTAGAGCAGGTATTTGCTGAAAATGATGATGAAATTCCTTTGAAAGAAAAAACGTTATACAAAGAGTCTGTCTTTATTCTTAAATATGATACTTTGGTTCCTATGGGACTGAATGGAGAGGTTAATTGGCAGTATTTTATTTAATTGTTTAGTGTATTACTGATTGATTGAGCTTGTGTTTTTTGTATAAAGGGTAGCACATTTTTAGCTGAATTTTGTAACTCCTGGAAGGTTTTGTGCCAAGGCAGTAGAGAATAAAATACTTTTGGGTTTGAACCAGTGGTCTTGATTTTCTTATTATTGCTAGTTGTATGGACTATTTGCCTTTATGGTTTCAAACCGTAACAGAGACATTCCACAAATGTTTAGAGAAGATTCTCTGCCTATGGTGGGTGCTGGTGGTGTTTATGGACATTCATCTGTGTCACAGAACAATGGAACAATATATCCAGGCTTCACAGATTCCTGCTGGTGAGAATAACCATGCTATGTCCAATTTTGCCCAGCTGTTTGATCGGTGTGTTGAGGAGAGAGAGAGAAACTTGTGAATAATCCCTTTTCTGTGGTGGGACAAGTGCCCAATTCTGTCCCTTTGGGTATGAGAGAACTGTGTGATAACTTTGAAATGCTGCTGCAAAAGGAAACTAAGGTACATTTTAACATTTTCGGCTTAAAAAGATATATTGAGTTGAACTTTACACCTAGAGGTCTTCGGTTAATAAAGAGCCCGTGTGAACCTTTTGATGTGCAGTGTGATTCTGATAAAGTATTTAAAGAACATTTTTATTGTGAAATATGACACTTTGGTCCCTATGGGACTGACTGGAGAGGTTAATTGGAAGTATTTATTTAATTGTTTGATTGTATTATTGAGTTTGTGTTTTTTGTATAAAAGGTAGCACATTTTTAGCTGAATTTTGTAACTCCTGGAAGGTTTTGTACCGAGGCACTAGAGAATAAAATACTTTTGGTGTAAACCAGTGGTCTTTATTTTCTTATTGTTGCTAGTTATATGGACTCATATCCTGTTATGTCTGTCCCGATACATGCATTCAAGTCACCCATTATCAACACAATTCCTTTTGTCCTGCATTATCTACTAGGTCATAGAACTGCTGTCTCTCTTTCACAACCCTGCTGTGCTGGCACAAGCTGAGATTATGAATACTTCCCTGTCATTAGGCTGGAGTCTGATTGCCATGGGTTTGACACTAATTCTGATGACATCCCTCAATGTCTTCTGAAACCTGTCCCTCACCACAATTCCCACACCATTTCTAGCCTGTTCTAATCAGTAGTAGACTCTAGATCCCATTTGTAGCACTGCCATGTCCTTCCATTTTGTCTCCTGGATACATAGGATATCCATCTTTCTCTTTACCATCATGTCATCCACTTCCAGGCTATGCTGTATCCTGTCACTGAACCAACAATGAGTGTAGCAATTCTTATTTCATGTTTTTGTATAGGTCCCCGGCATAGGTAGGAGTAGGCAGAGCTCTCAACCAACTTATCACCAGCAAATATCCATGAAACCAAAATCACCTATAGCCAACCATCAAGTGGCTAGCTCTGTCATGGCATGTGGTCTATGATCTGTGTTCTCCTAAATTGAGGATACTGTGCACCACAGTAAATGCCCAAAGCAGTTAATCTATACAACTATTCCCCCACAAGGCACCATAAAGAGACTAAGCTGCTGCCTGCCAGCTCCATCCTTTGGTGAGTTTGAGATGGAAGCACTCAGTGCCACATGTCTCCTGTATTCAAAAGAGACACCGAGGCACTGTGATGGGTTCAAGTTGTTTATTATACATAAATACATCAGGAGCTGTAAATGGAATGTATATTTAAGCTGACTGACTCATTACTTCAAATACACTCGCATGTGCATCTCCATCCACGCCTGCATTCACTTTGACTGACTATACAAAATGGCACTGATCTTGCATGTGCTCAGTAACTTGTATGCATGTGCTATCTTGCTACAGTGGCTGACTAGGTACAATACACACAATGATGTACACTCAGTATGTTTTTCAGAGGTGGGACGAACCCCACAGAAACACAGGGGAACATCAAAACTCCAAACAGGTACTGACCAGAGGTCAGAACTGAACCTTGTACCTTGAAACCAAAGAACTTAACCATTATGTCAGATGCAGGTTAATATTGGACAGCTTTCAGTCCTTTAATGTTCTTAAATGTAATACTGCAGAAAGTCTGGGGACAGACATCTTTTTTTTTTTTTGATAATCCAAAGATTTATAATGGGGGTTTGCAAACAAGAACGGGTTCAACAAAATCAACAAGGCTTAACAATATTGGATGAAAGGTCAAAATGGAAATAAAAGAACATTTACTTGGAAAACAAACACTTTGTGGGTACTGTAAATGGTATGGTAATGTAGCAAAACCTAGGTAGAACGTGGGCTGGTTCACTGTGTCACATGTCTAAAAGTAAAGAAAATATATGACAAAGTTGGGAAGATGCCTGAGAGATGTGAGCATGCAAGAAGAGTCCTAACAATCAGACAATAGGAAGTTACTATATTTCTGTACATACTTATGAAAATACTCCATTTGACATTATGGATACAGTTTTGTAGATTCCCATTTCTATAAACAGGCAAAACAAGGTGGTTCAGATAAGAGCATTGAAGTAGGCTTTGGGTAAGAGACCACATGAACAGAAATTAATATAAGAAAGAAGGGATACAATACCTTAAGTGTATATCTTGAAGGAAGGAGGCAGACATTTTGAAATATTAAAACACCTTGGAAGTATGGAAATAATTCAATGTGGGGGGGGGGGGGTCTTTCAGGTGAAAAGGTGTATAGAAACAAAGTTTCACTTTGATGGTAAAGGTGAAAGGCTCAGTCTTTTTTCCAGAATTTCTGCTGAGGAAATGAATAAACAAAAATAACTACAAATAAAAATTAAATAAAAGGTTAGTTTAACAGGAGAGGTAATAGCTTTATTTAGCAGAATTGCAGATGAAACCACATAATGCATTGTTAAGAATATCCAATAAGACAAGGAAGAACAGGACATGAAAAGTTAGCCAAAGAGTGGGCCACCAAATCCCCTTCATTGAAACCATGGTCTGCAAAAACCTGATAAGCAATTTCAGACATTAAGGGCCTTATAACTAAAGGGTGTGTGTCACATGCAGTGTGATGTAGGAGAAGATGAGGAGGACAGCACCCCACAATCCCAGCAAACTATAGCTAGCAGTACAGCACCCCACAATCCCAGCAAACTATAGCTAGCAGTACAGCACCCCACAATCCCAGAAAACTATAACTAGCAGTACAGCACCCCACAATCCCAGCAAACTATAACTAGCAGTACAGCACCCCACAATCCCAGCAAACTATAACTAGCAGTACAGCACCCCACAATCCCAGCAAACTATAACTAGCAGTACAGCACCCCACAATCCCAGCAAACTATAACTAGCAGTACAGCACCCCACAATCACAGCAAACTATAACTAAACAAGGCACCTCTAATTAAGTTACACTTATTTGTGTTACAAGTACTGACAACAGCTTTGGCAAGGCAAAAGTGAATCACTCCTCAACCAATGTCCTATTATCTGCTTTGTATCCCTTCCTCATCCTCCGGCCAAAACACTTCAGTTATGTTCTTTCAGCAACAGTCAGATTTTTGTTGTGGTAAAAAGAAGACAGACACGGACATAGGCTAATCCTGAAAACTCAACTGAAACAGCAAATGCCTTTAACTCTTTCTTTACCAATACTATCCAATCTCTGGCTAGCCAACTATCCCCTAATATCTCAAAATTACAAACTTCCACCTCCAAGTCACCCCCAGTATTCAAGTTAGAACCAGTACCAACATCATATATTCGATCCCTTCTCCAAAAGCTAAAAGCAACAACCCCCTCTGCTGATAAACTCCCAGCTGAATTCCTGCAAATAGCATCTAAAGCCATAGCTTATCCCATCTCCATATTGATAAATCGAACCATAAACGAAGGTATTATCCCATCCATCTGGAAAATTTCTCATATTATCCCATTACATAAAGGTGGTAGCTCCGACACGTCCAACTATTGTCCTATAGCACTGCTCTCTCCACTTGCAAAAATAATGGAAAAGTGTGTCCACAAACAGCTAATGAACCATCTTCTCCATCACAACCTACTAGCAAACTGTCAACACGGATTTAGACCTTTCCAAAGTACCTCTTCTGCCTTGCTTTCCTTCACTAACTGTATCAACGAGAACCACAACACAAATATCCTCTCCTCAGCAGTCTTTGTTGATTTATCAAAAGCTTTTGACATGGTTAATCATCAAATCCTTCTTCACATCCTAAAGTCCTACTCACTGAATCCACTTTCAATGAACTGGTTCACATCCTATCTAGATAACAGACAGCAGGCTGTACTCTGGCAAAATACACTATCAAACCTTCTGCCCATTACATTAGGTGTTCCACAAGGATCCATTTTAGGCCCTCTCTTGTTTTCCATCTACATCAATGACCTCCACTTAGCCATCCCTCTCTCTCCACATGTATTCAAAATGCAGACACCTCTCAAGCTGGACTTCAGGCTCATACACAAAAAGCTTTTAATATAGTAGAAAACTGGTTCTCTGACCGCTGCCTCCTACTAAACCCCAAAAAAACTAAACTTTTACTCTTTACACCAACCCAAAAGACTACCCCTGTACACTTCAGTATCACATCAAATAATGGCACCCTTATTTCTCCTGATCTAACCACTAAACTCTTAGGAATCACAACTGACAACAATCTCAACTTTGATACCCACATTAATGTCACAGTAAAATCAGCTAACCATAAATTAGGATCCCTCTACTGAATTAAACCTTTTCTTACACCACTGGCCAGGTCCACTATAGCTAGAACTCATTTACTCTCAACTCTTCTTTATGCCTCTCCCATTTACACCAACCTCTCTAAAAAGAACCTTCACAAACTAGCTATATCCTATAATAACATTGCCAGGTTCGCTACAAGCTCCCCTTTTAGAACTCATCACTGTCTTAATCTGAAACAACTAGGCTGGTTAGAATTTCTTAATCAGATACAATTTCTGCAACTTACAATAACATACAAGGCCCTTTATCAACCCCATAATACTCCCACACTCTCTAGCTTCATTATACCATACAGCAATCTCAAAAATGTACGCTCCTCTAACAAAATGCTTATGCATATTACTAAATCTGAAAACTTAGCAGGTGATTCCTTGTTCCCTAACTCTGTCGGAAAAGTATGGAATCAATTATCACTCGACCTTACATCTCTGACCTCTCTCCCACTTTTTAAAAGAAATCTAAAGCAATATTTCAATAATCACTGGTTATGCCCATGTTCTAACCCTGACTAACATTCTCTTGACTCTAATCTTTTACCTTTCTCCTACTACAACCTTCTTAGTTTACTTCTATATCCTTTTCTCTCACATAGAAATAAGTGTTACTAGTACACCCTTCTAAGAATTGCTTCCAGTATTTACATACTACTATTTTTTATATTCTTTTACAATTTCTTTAGCTTACATGTTTAGGCTAAATTTGTTGCAGTATAAAACTGCCTTAATCATATAATTATTGCTGTATAAAACTGCTTCTATACTATTCTCTATTAATTGTTTGTATAAATATTGCTGTATAAAAATGTTTTTATGTTATTTTCTATTAATGGTATGTTTTTTCCCTGGAGCTTTTCTCCCCGGGCCTCTACAGAAAATGGACATATATCCAGTTAGACTAGCCTGGTCAACAAATGTAAAAATAAAAATAAATAAATAAAAATATTTGTGAAGTATTTCAGAACCGAGATTATCTTGCACACTAAGTTACTACAAATTGGATCATCCCTACAACAAATAAACTGCCATGATCATAAAAATGTATACTTTCTTACATTATGTGACCAGTACACAATTAGACAAAACCATGATTCAAGAACGGTTCGTATAGTGGTGTCTCGTCACACACAAAGAGTACACTGTGGCACCTGGGATGCTAGTAAGTAGTGACATAAGTATATTACTCAGGTAAGTAAGAACCTGCATTTTTACTGAATGCATTGCATTGATGATACAAAACTCACATAACTTCACACCCTAATCATTATCTCCACTTTTTAGCGAATCCCACGGACTCGGGACCATTTCTTTTTCTGGCCTTAGCCATCGCTCAATTAATGGTAAGTAGGAAATGTGTAAGTTATCTACTATACAAGAAGCGGCTAAGATGATAAATACTAATCCATAACATGGTGACTGGTGCACATCAGATAACACTGGCTCCAGTCCAGCTTATAAAATTGCAAGGGCAAAATGCTTTCATACATGTTTTTATACTGAATAGATAGTTAAGCAAAGGAATTTTCACATGGGGAACCAATTACACTTCTGGCTGTAAGGGTTGTGCTGCACTGAGATAACCTGTGTCTTTGGTCTAATGATATAATGCTAACTGTCTTGTAAGCATTGTTTTTGCAAGCAGATCACACAGAAGAAATGCTTATATGACAACTATCCTGTAAGCATTGTTTTTGTATGAACTGCTTGCATCCCACAGGTTATAAACAGCAGTGTTATGCTGCAGTATGTAGCAGGAAATATGGTAAATGTAAGATGAAAGTTGTGCTAGCTGCGCCTGCCTCTAACAGAGTTAGGTGTGCCTGCCTCTAAGAGATTGTAAGAGGTGGTATTAATAGTTCCTATGGACTGCACATATGTAGTCTGGCATTCATTCATTGTACTTAACAACAGTACTAGGTGCAACCTCTCCAAGTCAGTGCTGTGTCTACCATCCCCCTTTTCCAAAATAACATTTCAGCAGCTTATATACATAAACTTGTACAATACTACCTCAGTTTTCTGGTTGAAAAGATTGTAAATGTATGTTTTGCCTGTATCATATACACAGTAGATATATATACATATATATATACATACGGTTCCCTATCAGAAGCCTGAAACACTATAAGCTTGAAAATCAAAATCCTGAAACCAAAAGCCTGAAAATTCAAAATCCCGAAAACCCAAAATCCTGAAACTCAAAATCCTGAAAACACAAAATGGGCATACGGACGTCATTGTGGCTTTGCTATTGTTAGCCCTGCGGTGTTAGGTCATGCATTGGGTTCAGGTGAGTGTGCGGTTGGTTTTATGTTAGGGTTAGGGGCGGTTTAAGTGAGTTAGGGTTAGGGCGCAGGTTAAGCATGTATGCAATAGTGACAAATATTGGGGTTAGGGGCGGTTTAAGTGAGTTAGAGTTAGGGCGCGGGTCAGGTGAGTGTGCGATATTGACGGACCTTAGGGTTAGGGTTAGGGTCAGGGTCAGTTGGTAGATATTAGTGTCTTTATAGTGACATATTAGCATTATTTGTGTTTTCAGGATTTTGGGTTTTCGGGATTTTGAATTTTCAGGCTTTTGGTTTCAGGATTTTGATTTTCAAGCTTATAGTGTTTCAGGCTTCTGATAGGGAACCATACATACATACATACATACATACATATACAGGTTAACTATCAAAATGTGGAAACTTACGTAAAACTGGGATGGTCAAATGCGTGTTTTCCAGTTTCTGTAATGCCAATCTGGAAATGTTTGAATCCACATTAGCGAATGGCAGTGTGCATTCGCTATTAAGAGATGAACTTTCTGATAACAGATTGCACTACAGTGGGATTGGGAAATTCACCCTTTTGCTCACTGGAGTGCCCCCCTACAAAAATGTTACCGGTAACAAGGACCTTCAACACTGGAACTTCCAGTGTTCGAACATCGATTCCACAGTTACCCTATCCGACATTTTGGTAATTCTGTATTACCAAAGTCGCATAACGAATTTGATCAAAATGTGGAAAAATGTTTTGATATGTATGTACTGCATATATACACACACACACACAAACACACATACACACATACAGTGTGTATGTATGTATATGTGTGTGTATGTATATATATATATATATATATATATATATATATATATATATATATATATATATATATAATCTACTATATGAGTCCCCTTCAGATAGTCGAACTTTTAAAAGCTTGACTTTCATATGGTCAAGACCATATGATTGAGCTTTTAAAAGCTTGACTGCTCTGAATTCAGATCTCCATACAGCATGGAATGGGAAGATTTCCTGTTTCCGCAATGTAGTGAGATCTCTGAGTTGGTTTATTTAAGTAGTGGGGGATGTGGGGGGTGCAGGGGGGTTTGCTCCCCTGCTAGACACATTTAGTTTTTATTTTGTTTTTTGTATTTTTTTTACATGGTCGATGTTTCAAATGTTCGATCATATGGTCTTGGCCATATGAAAGTCAAACATCTGAGATGTCAATCATATAAAGTAGACTCATACATACATTGGACACAAGAACGCATGCGCATATGCACGCACGCATGCACACACACACTACACTACAACTATGCCCTAACTTAACTGTAACCTGAAATCATTCACACTAATATTCTCTCCCCCGAATGCGCATATGCACGCATGCATGCACTCACACACTACACTACAACTATGTCCTAACTTAACCCTAACCTGAAATCATTCACACTAATATTCGCACCCCTGAATGCCGACACCTTCATAATATCAGAAGGTTTTCATGTTCTGGAGTGAAAAGTCAGCACCCAGTCTTCCAGTTAATGACCTAAGTCAAAGATCAGTATGCCCACCCACTTGATCATATGTTCTGGGGGCTCATATGTCAAAAATCTCCCCTTCCTACACAATGAAAAGCTGGCATCCATTTAGTAAATCTGCAATACTTCTTGTTAAGGAGAGACAACCCTCCTGTTTGTGAACAGCCTGTCTCTGCCTCACTTCATGTCTTTAATTCTACTCCACTCACTTGAAAAAATATATATATTATTTTTGTATGCTCCTTGTGACCTTGCACATTCATTATCACAGAGAACAGAATTATTAATCTTCATTCCCTGTTAAATGGACAATATCTACAAGTCTGGTTTTAGTCTCGCTCGGAAACTGCACCATATGCAAGCATTTTTGCATACTATGTGCATGTATTTTGTAGCCATCTAACCCCTGAAGAGTAGGGTTTATCATGTAAGAAGTTTACTACCTTACCTTCTCAGCTGTATTTGCAGTTAAGACATAACACTGTTGGAGACCCATGGGCTACTCGACTGTTACATTACAGAATAAACGAAGACATGCTAGAAAGCCATACATCACCCAGAATACAAGACATACTATCCAGTTTTGGTAATGAAAACTCAAGCTCTGTAAGCCTGCATGGTTAACATCAACTAGATCAAATTCTCATATATGAGCATGTGCACATTTACACGTAACAAAGAATGCTTCATAGGCAGTATATAGGCAGTATGTTTCTTACATGCAAGTAATGCAAGGCCATTTCCAAGCAAGAACTGAACAATATGAAACCTGCTGTGTCTGGTGGGATCAGTTGCAATAACCTGTGTAGCACATGCTATGTATGGGAAATGAGAAACATATTCCTTTAAATAAACCTTTCTAGCAGAGTTGATCTTCATTACTTGTGTCAGACTGGGTAACTACAATAATAAATTGATTTGTGAATCAGGTCATTAACCAAATGGCTGGGCACAGGGTCAGTGTTTATTTATTTATTTATTTTTATTTAAATTTGTTGACCGGGAGTGTCCGACTGGACGTAGGTCCATTTTCAGCGGAGGCCCGGGGAGAAAAGCTCCACAGTAAAATAAACAGACAGTAGTTACATTGGATTACATAGCGATTAACAATTTAACATAGCAATTACAACATATTTACAGATGAAGAACGTAGTACATCAGTGTTAGGGCCACTAGTCTTGTCCCACTATCAGTGACATCACCTTTAACCTAACTTTAACATTTTAATGTATGCAATTCTGCTGCCTGAAGGAAACAAAACTCATATTACATTTCAGTCAAATTTACAGTCTAATTTTTCACTGCTATGAAAATGGCTCTACAGCAAATAACTCCTAATTAATAACAAGAAAACTAATGCAATAACCTTTAATACCAGCAACAAATTGAACAGCCTGCCACCCATACTTTTTAAAGACACTGAAGGAAACATCATCCCATATGTGTCAGAATAGCAATATCTAAGAATTACTCTAGATCAGTGTCTTATGTTCTCTACACACACTGAAAACATCACATCCAAAATACAGAGCTCGAACTGTGTTGGAGAATCTCCCATCTCCTCTCCCCTGCAGCCTATTCACTCATTGCCAAAAATGCTCTCACCCCTACATTGGAATTTGATCTGCCTCTACTATGCATCACCTTTGTCAATAATACTCAAAGGTTTCAGGCAGTCAAAACTAAAATGTGCAGATTTACTCTACTTGCTTCACCAAACAGGACATCATTGTAGTATTCTTAAGGACTTTAACTGGGTACCAATCACAGGTAAAGCTACTCAACTTCTAGGCTCCCTAGTAAGGATTCGCATTGGCTACTGACTCCCTCTGAAGAGAAAACTTCCCCTAAGAGAACAAAGCTACAATTTCAGAAATACTCAAGAGAATACGCTCCTACTAGCCAGGCCAGTTCAAACTAGCCATAAGTAAAAAAGCCTTCTCCAGGCAGGGACTTGCAGCATGGAATAATCTACCAAACATGATCAAAAATACTCCAACCCTGAAAAGATTATTAAAAAAAAACTTGAAAGAATTCCTGCAAAATGAATCCAAATGCATATGATTCACAGATGTTTAAGTCTGTACATTGTACAATGCATCTTATTATCAAAACATTGTTGAATCATGTCATATTTTAAGGATTGTGTCTTTTTTTCTGAACTGTTTCTGTGCTGACTTGTTCAAGTGCTAAGCTAAAATGAATCTATTTACCTAGAGATCTTTCATAATAAATTGTTTTAAGAACTGTCTTTACAGATGTTTTAAGAATCTAAAACGTGTTATAATCCTACAACTGTCTGTGCCTGTATTCTGACTGAAAAGGGTCAACTGAACAGCTCACTTATCTGGTTAAAAAAAACAAAACATAACACAATGAGCAGATTTGCCAGGGTATTGGGCAGTGGTCATCTGTTCAAATGTGTGTACTAGGCTAATGGCCCTTGAGCCTTTACAAACCTAGCCCATCGAAGTGACCTGGCATTGTGCCGCCCGTCATTAGTTCCTAGTGCCTCTATCAAGCATAGCCACTGGAGTGATCCCCAGGGTGAACTTTCTATTTCCTATATACTTATCAAGATTTCTGTTGAAGAGGGCTAGTGAGGTGCTCTGCTTGACATGTATAGGAAGTCTACTCCAGAGCATGGGCAGTCTCTGGGTTATGAACCTGCCCCTCCAGCATGTTTTGTTAATTGTGGTAATGAGGTTGAGATCTCTGGAGTGTGTGGTGCAGAGGAATTGGGATTTCTTTAGATGTAGCATTTCTAACAGAGCTGGTCAGACATGGCTTTGTAATTCAAGCAGAGATTGCCTTTTGGTAGATGATATGAGACAAAGAATAGCTGGAGTTTTTTGAGTCTGTCCATGTAGGACATGTGTTTAAGCCCTAGGATCGTCTCTGTGAGGTACTTTTGTGCCCTCTCCAGCTGTTGCAGGTATATAGTGAGGTACATGCCAAATGGAGCATTATACTCTATGATAATGAGATGTGCCACATAGAAGGACTTTCTGACCACAGTGGCAATGTGGTGGTCAAAGGAGAGGTTGCTGTCAACCTGTGTCCCTAGATCTCTTATAACGCCTTCAGTGTTCAGTGGCTCCCATCGATGTGGTAATTAGTGGGAACTGAGTTTTTCCCAAAGGGGATGATGACTAATTTTTTGGCATTAAGCTTAAGGCTATGGTTTTGACGCCAGATACTGGTCTCAGTAAGGCCTATCTGTAGGATGTCTGCATCATTTAGGGAGTTAATAATGGCTCCCAGCTTGCAGTCGTCTGTGAATTTGGTCAGCCAGAGTCCCTCTGTGTTGGCCTGGATGTCTGAGAAGTAGATACCAAATAGGAGATGACCCAGGACCAATCCCTGTGGGACTCCACTATGGACTAGTCAGGAGTCTGACTTGGAGTCCGCTACTTTCACACTGTGTGTTCTATCTGTAAGCCAATTTGCAACCCACCTAATGATATAGGGGTTGATGCCTAGTTTGGTGAATTTATCAATAATTCCTGAGTGAGGAATGGTATCAAAGGCCTTGGCCAGATCGAGGTAGGCTGTACGAAATGCCTTACCTTCATCCATCGTTCTGGTGACTAACTCAAAGAAGTCAACCAGGTTGAGAAGGCATGATCTACCTTTCACAAAACCAAATTGCGTGGGATTAGAGTTTGGAGATTCCCTATATCCTTGTTAATTAGGTCCATGATGATGCATTCCATAGCCTTACATATCACTCATCAGGCTAATGGGGTGATAATTTCCAGGGTCTGTAGTCGCTCCTCCTTTATGGAGAGGGATGACTGTAGCAGTGCATCATTCAGTAGAGACAAAGCTTGAGGTGAGGCTGTGAGTGAACAGAGCACGCAGATGTGGTGCCAGTTCATTTTGTAATTCATGTAGAATACAGCCAGGGATATTGTTGGGTCCCATGGAAGCTGTATTCTTGGCCTTAGACAATGCAGCTTTAACCTGTGCTGCAGTAATGCAGGGTGCCTGGCATTCTTCCGGTATTGTGATTGGTCCTTTAGTGGGGAAGAATGGGGTAATGTTGCCACTGAATCTGTTGGCCAGTATGTTGGCAATATCTGTTGGCTCAGTATAGGAGGTACCATTGTGCAATAACTCAGAGCAAATTTGTGTATTTCCGTGGAGATTTTTGATATGACTAAAGAAGGCTTTGTGGTTGTTTTTAGTGTCTGTCGCAATTCTACCTTGATAGCTGGCTTTGGAGGTTTTGATGAGGGATCTCAACTTTTTGTTGAAGCTAATAAGGGAATTTTTCCAGTCTTGGGACTTCACCTTTTTCTGCAACAGTTTCTTCCTTCTGTTGTAGAGTTTATTAATGGCTGAGGACCACCAGACTGGCTTCCTTTTTTTGGAGGAGAGCATCTTTGCTCTTTTGAGTATGGCTAGTTCTGTGCATTTATGTATATGTTTATTCAGTGCACTGATGTATGATTCAGCAGCCATGCATCTATTTTCCATTGGCAAGGGTGCCGTGAAATTATCCACCTCTATTATTAGGAGTCCAAAGTCAGCTTTGGAGAAGTTTTTCATGGTGGATACCTTTACAGGGGGTGTGCGTGAGATGTGGATTTCCATGGTGTTTAGTTTGTGGTCGGATCTAACCAGGGAGGAATTGACTATTGGTGTAGAGCAATGGTTGCCCATGTTGGTATAACCAGGTCAAGAATGTTACTTTCTCTAGTGGGGGGTAAGAATGAGCTGATCCAGGGCTATGGAATTGATGAATTCCAGGAAGTGTTGGGCCAGTGCATTGGTGCTTGAGTAGTTTTCCCAGTTGATGGAGGGGTAGTTGACGTCTCCTAGTATGAGAGTGTTGGGCTGGACCTACAAACGACAAAATGAACATGTGAAACCAAAGGAGGTGGTGTTTCAATATATATTAGACATAAATTCACTTCATGTCTAGTTAGACTGGGTAACTCCATGGAGTTATTCCAGGTCCAGGTTACACTGGGTAAGACCCCCATTCTAGTCCTTGCCATTTATAGCTCCCCCTCCATGGGTTATGACACCCATGTAGCCTATTTAACCAAGCTGAACACAATCCAAATTTTACCAAACGCACTGGTTATGGGGATTTCAATGATCCCACCATCAACTGGAAAACCTGCTCTAGCCCAAACTCGCTACCACAAAAGTTCCTTGACTTTGTGAATTTAAATGCCCTGGGGCAAATTTTCCATAACCCAACAAGAGGAACAAACATTCTACATCTGGTCCTCACCAACATGTCAAACAGATGCACTGCTGCAACTGTTGGACTCTCATTAGTTAAAACTGAGCACAAATCAGTCACCTTCGAATTGACACTAACACCAGAACTCACAAAGGGCGAAATCAGGCTAAAAGTCTTCACCAAGGCAAACTATATCCTCCTAGGTGAAGGTATGAATGCATTACAAGCCCCATCCCAAGCTGAAAGTGGTAACTATGCCAAAGCTTACACTAAAGCCCTTTACAATCACTTGCATAAGTGTATAACCTCGGCTGTACCAGATAGAATCTGTAAATTCTGCAAGGCCCAAAGCAGGTGCATTGAAGATTAATAGTATGTGATTGACTGCATGGAGTAAGTAAGCACGCTGTTAACAAAGTTATGTGATCAAGGAAACAAATCCTTATATGGACTTATGTCCGATTTTCTTTCTCTACCTAGCAATAAGTATTCAGGTGTGTCTTAATGCTTACGGGGAACTTCCTGATTGGTACATGCAAATCCTTCATTGTCTATAGGTGTACGGAATCAACTTAGTATCAGTATTATCTAAGCATATATAAGCTCACAGTTTCTTTTGTTTGAGGAGATTCCCTATATTGACTTTGGGTCTCCCACACGTACGTTAATAAAAGTAACTACAAAAGGCAGTATTGGTGCTGCATATTCTTTTATATTTTTGTGATTGACTATTTGAGAAACTGTATTACCAGTTAATATTTCTTAGCAAATCAAAGGTAGATCCCCAAGTAAAATCAAACTGCCATGGTGGACTTCCAACATAAATGAACTCTACAATAGATGCAAAAAGTTGCTGTCCAAGAAAACAGACAAGAATCCAACAATGGAAAAGCACCCTCCTCAGCCTTAACATACAACTAAGACAACTTGTCAAATCCTCCAAGAGCTCCTTTGACAGAAACATAGCAAATACTGCCAAGGATAACCATAAGGCCTTTTACAGCTATGTGCATAACCTAAAGGGTACATGTGCAGAATTGGTGGCCAACAGTATCATACACCACAGAGATAGAGAACCTGCTATTGGATAGGTTTGGTAAAAATTTCACTCCCTTATCCCCTCCTAACAAACCCTCCCACCTTACATATCTGAAGAGCAGGTTCTCAAAGCCCTGTTCAAGGCAAAGAACACAGCCTCTATGGGACCAAATTACACCCCAGGCTGTCTTCTAAACTGGCTAAAACATGAACTAGCATCACCACTAAGTACCTTGTTCAGTCATAGCCTAACCACAGGCTTTGTTCCTGTGGAATGGAGAACAGTTACAGTTATTCCCCTCCACAAAGGTGGCCTAGCAACAGACCCAGGGAATTACAGACCCGTAAGCCTGACCAGCCTCATCTGTAAGGCCATGGAACTTTTCATTATGGACCTCATAAAGACATAGGTGACCTCCAAACCCTGGATCCTACCCAGTTCGGCACTGTGAAGGACAGATCCTGCTTGTTAAATCTGGTGGATTTCTTTGAAAGTGTGACCAAGGCCATTGATGAAGGCAAATCTGTGCACACACAGCATACCTTGACTTGACAAAGACGTCTGGCACAATCCCTAATTCAGGCATTACCAATAAACTTAATGTAAAGCTTTGCTGTAAGATAGGTTGCCAACTGGCTCACAAACCAGACACACACTATCAATACATCACATCAACCAGCAGACCTGTTACCAGCAGGCTGCCACAGGGGTCAGTGTTGGACCCCCTACTGTTTGGTATAGACTTCTCAGAAGTTCAGTTCAAAAGTAAAGGGCTGTGGCTGACCACGTTTGCTGATGACTGCAAACTAGCTGCAATCATTGAATCCCCAAATGATGTCAGTATACTCCAGGATGGTCTCACACAGACCAACAACTGGTGTATTATTCATGGTCTCAAACTGCATTATCATTCCTTCTGGCACAAACAATGTCCCTTCACACTATCAAACCAGTAACAATACCATAACTACCCATGAAGTCGTAAGGGACCTGGAATCACAGGTTGACCATTGCTTTAACTTCGACCACCACGTGTCTACCATTGTAGGAAAAGCTTTACACATAGCTCACTTGGTTAGTAAAGGCATCGCCTTGAGAGTAAAAGAAGTTATAACCCCCCTATACTCGGCATTTATCCAGTCCATAATTGAGTATAAAGCTCCATTCGGTATGTACCGTACTAAGCATCTACAGCAATTAGAGAGACCTCAGAGGTTTCTGACAAAGAAGATCAAGGGCCTCCAGCATGTGCCTTACATGGACCGACTAAAACCCAGTCATTATACTCTGTATCATATAGAATTCTTACACAAGACTTATGCCTGGCCTACAGAGCAACCCAAGACCCAAATCTAATGAATGTACTACATAAATGTAAATCAAACTGGTCTAGGGATACTCATTCCAGGGACTTAAATATACCCTGCGACTTAAACAGGACATGCTGGAGGGACAGAGTTATATCCCAGCGACTGCCACTTCTTTGGAACAGGCTACTAATTCATGTGAAACCTCGCCGGCCAATAAGGCAAAGATATATACAGAGAATAACTCATCATAATTTTGATAATCAGGAAATCTTTGATAGGTTCAGAGTGGACAGGGATATTGTAAGGATCTTAGTGAGCATGTATAGCCCTCACAGAGGTATTGGTTGAATGTGGGGCCTTTCTGTCCCTGTGGATACCAAGGTATGTACAGACATCAATATACTTGCCACAGGGACCTTCCAGAGAAAGATGACTTCTGCCTTGAGGATACTTCAGGAGTTTCTCGACATGCTCTTGGCATGTGTGGATCAGTATATCTACTTCCCAGTGTCACCATAGGAACAAGCCTGGACCATGAATGCCCTTTATAGGATGGCATGTCTCCCTGAGGTGCTTGGTGCGACAGGCTGCATCCGTGTTCCCATTAGGGACTTATAAGGTCTACAAGGGGAGCAGTACCATACCAGAAAGGGTTACCATTCCATCAACTGCCAGGTAGTGTGTGATGCATGGAGGATGTATCAGCATGTATCACCAATGTGCCTTCTCAGCATCCTGGTAGTGCACATGATTCCCACATCTGGCACACTAGCTCACTCTACTGCATCTTCTTGCATGGCAGGATGCCCAGTGGTCATCTTTTGGTAAGTGGATTTTTTTTTAACTATCTAATTAGTTATTCATAGTAAAATGTATTGCTTAACACTAAACCACTTTTCCTTGGTTTTGCCTCCCCTCAATTTCTCTTTTCAGGTGATGCAGAATATCCACTGGAGCTCAGGCTCATGGCACCAGAGAGAAATGTGAGTGGAGTTGTGGAAGCCAGCTTTAAAACAGTCATGTCCCAAACACGTATTGTCATTGATAGAGTATTTGGCATGTTAAAAGCCCATTTCAGATGCTTGGATGATATTCGGGGGTGCCCTTCAGTATGACCCAGCTACTATATGCAGGATGTTTACTGCATTCTACACAGCATGATCATGCACCAGTCTGGTGGTGAGGAGACCCATGCTGTCACTGCAGCCCCCCAGCACCAGTCCTACTATAGCTAATGATGACCAGCTAACAGCAGTAGTAAGGGATCTATGGTGTAGGCTCATGCTTCACATAAGGCTGCTCAGGTAAAGAGGCTATGTCTGGTCCAGAACTATGGACCGTAACATTCAGGTTAGTACTTCCTTTCTTGTTAAAAACATATATGTAAAGATAATGCATGCAGTGGTGGCTGTGGGCTATGCTGTTTGGCGCATGGTCTACTATCACGGTTCAGTTGATATTCCTTATATTCAAATAATTTTTTTTTTCAGGACAGGTAAGCATGTTATTGTCTGTAAAAGTCATGCCCGAGTGCTCACCGACTCCTGTACAGTGATGTTGCAAAGCATCATTTAACTACTAATCACATTTTTAACTGTTTTACACAATAAATTGCAGTCAGGTGATGTACCTAACTATGCACACATTGAATGTTCTGAAGTAGTACAATCAGCAAAAAGTGTTAATTCGGTAATTAACATGAGTTCATACCTTGCAATGGAATAAAAATGTATTAATGTTTTTGTATTTTATGCAATGTTTTCTCTGTTTGACCTATGCTCTCTGAGGTACTGCACATCAGATTATTTTAATCTGTGATACACAATAAAACTGTCTGCTATGACCCTGTCAATGCACACAGCATTAATGGTGTTAATCACTGCAATTTCATGTTATGACGTACAGCTTCTTTCCACAGTTCCATGAGGTTTTAAGCACTACCATTACAAGAATGAAATGCATACAACTGCTAAGTATCCCAAGTCCCCCTTTTTATTAGTTCTTAAGCACATACTCTGTTTCAAGTTAAACACTGACCTGTGTGTGTCAAGGTCCAATTGTAAGTAACAGAAATGTCAAACTAGAATCACAGTAGATCACGGTCAAATGTGTCATAAATATCTCCTACAGATAGGTTAGGTGACAGTACAAGTGAGGGGCTGTCATGACAGCTGTATGGCGAGTTGGTCTGATGTCATAACCCACTTGATGCAGGTGATTTGGCAGACCCTGATCTGACAGTGTTGCTGGACTGGAAACACAACCTCGAATGACAGGTTCTGCTAGGTGTACATGAATGCTGACATGGCCTACAAGAAATTTGTTGTGCTTGCCCCCCCCCCGGACTAATTATAGTACTTTCTTGAGAGTCACTTGTTGTGTCATCTGATCTGCCCCTATGTGTCTGGACAACACCCTGTTCTGTTCCCCTTCTAAGAGTAACTCCTGCTTGCGTCTGGTAAGTCCTAACTAGTATATGAAATAAAGTGGCTACAGATGTTTGGTGTGTCACCATACTAGGTATCAGTGCGATCATGACATTATCTCTAATCTGTACCATTTCCATGTACTGCTGGAAATCCTCATGTATGCCCTGGGGGACTCTGACCATTTCCATTGGACTGTCTGTGACAGTGCTCTAAGCCCTTTCGATGTCACAGCACATTTTCTGCTAGGCAGCCAATGCTTTGTGTTTCTTGGGGTAGATGTGACAAATTACTTCACCTGCCTACCTTTCTACTAACAGCACCACCAACTTCTGATATCTGGCTGCTGGTGCTCTGTTCACTCCTTTTACTGTGGCTACTTCCTCCCTTCCTAAGAGTTATAATCACCACCATTACCTGGATATATTTGTTTCAAAGGTCCAGTTTTTATACCTGTATCTTTTATACCCTTTTGCACATATAAACATTCACCACCATCTTTCTTTATGTCACTATTGATTCTGTTGAACAACTTACAAGGAATGTCAGCAACAACCTGCTCATCAGTCCAAAGGACATCAAAGGGAGAAGGAGGGAGTACTTTTAGCCATTCCTAAATGAAGAAAACTCCTCAGAAGCTGTAATGCTCCAGAGACAGCCTACGGAGAAAGACGAAGAAGAGGCCACCCTAGAAGAAGTAAGAACAGCAGTAATGAAAATAAAGCCAGGGAAAGCAGGACAGTCAGATGAGGCTGTGGCAGAAATAATCGAGATACTGAGCAAGTTACGGAAGAAATAGATCGTGAGGGTACTCATAGTAGTATGGTATAGAGAGAGAAAGGGGTATCCTACATGAGCGAAGAATAGGCATACCAGTATACAACAACACCAGGGACATTCTCAACTGTGGGCAGTATCATCATCATCATCTTTCGGCTGTTCCCGTTAGGGGTCGCCACAGCGGATCATCTGTTTCCATTTCTTCCTGTCCGCTGCATCTTGCTCTGTCACACCAACCACCTGCATGTCCTCTCTCACCACAGAGTTATCAAATACCTGTCACACTGCATCAATGTGCTGGACAGGGTGACAGATAAATGACTATGCAGAGTAGACTATGCAGAGTAGCAGAAAGTTAAACAGGAGATGAGCAGTTTGGATTCTGATCAGAATGCAGCACGACTGTCCCAATGTTTGCAGACTGACAGACAGATGAGAAGCTGTAGATGAGGAAAGACATTCCTAGACTTGTAGAAAGCCTATGACAAGGTTCCGTGAAAGCTGACTTGGATAGTCTTACGATAGACTAAAGTCACAGGAAACACTGATAGAATTCGTGCAGTCTATGTACATGGCCTCAATTACAAAAGCATGAACAGTGCTCGGACTCAAGACAGGGTATGTGTCAGCATTCATCTCAGAGCCCAGTGCTGTTTATACCAGTGATGGGCAACATTAGCAAACAGGTCAGAGGGGAGAGATCAACAAAGCAGTTGTAAGCAGATGATGTGGTATTACAGGCAGATTCTGAACAGTAACTTCAGCAAATGATACAGGAATGGAATGCAAAACTGAAAGTACATGGAATGAAACTGACAACAGATGAGACAATTGTCATAGCAGCAAATGGGTGTGATGTGCATTTGTGTGTGTGTTTGTGTGTAACATACCAAATAAAGTCTTGGCAGTTCACTTGAATTCCATTTACCTGCATGCTTTGTTGTATGATGTCACCTGTTCATGAGGTCACTATAGGGCATTGATACAGCTCAACATCAGTGGATAAATGGTACTGTTTTTCACCTCATTGTTCAACTTGCTTTTTCCTGTTCACCCTGTCTAGAAGAATAACATTTGCTTTCCTAGATCATAACTCCTAATCCTTTCCCACTTTTTTATTATCACTAATTTTTTTTCTATTACGAGATATCACTCATATTTTAAGCTTTTACACAATGACACGCACACACACACACACACACACACACACACACACACACACACACACACACACACACACACATTACTACAGATAGCATTGTTCCATGTGTGAAGTAGTGCTTACATGCCCACTACTGTGATATGATGTCATATATGAATGCTGGACCATGTAGGCTGACAGGCTATTTCTCTGTAAGGAGCTAATGCCCAGTCCTGCCTGGCATGTGCATGACCTCAGCATGTATGTGAGTGACTGTGTGTCATTGGAAGTTCCCGATATTGCTGTTGAGACACACTTACTATTGATGTGTAAAGCATATCGTTCCTACACAACATACCAATGATAATGATGTGTAATTTTATGTTTATTTATTTTTGCTCCAGCTGTGGATGCTCAAAATTTGTGTCGCTGTGACATGATTTCTTCACTGGTTGGACCACCACTATAGTAAATAAGACTTTTTAAAGAGGGCATTTCTAATGTAGTACATGCACAAAAAAATTTATGTTTTTCTTATTAAGCCCAGATGACAAATCAATGTGATCACCCAGAAGCATGTGTCTTTGTCTGTGGTGGCCATCATGGAAGACTGCCCTTCCAAATTTCAGATCAACATGCATGCATAGACATATTGCATATATAATGTATTTGAATTGTGTGATGCCGGTAGTGTCCCATTATAATTATTCACAGTCACCTATGCTGAGTGTTTGCATATCAGATCGGATGTCAATCTCAAGCAGCTAGTACAGAGGATTAATGCTATGAACTGTTAACAAGCCTCTTTGTGTATTTCAGGGTTTTTACATTTATTTATTCGTTTGGTAACTGGGGTAGAGCACTGATCCAAATGGACCTATTTCAATGTCGGCCTTGACAAATATAAATGACAACAGACAATATATTGTGTGAAGATAGTAGTGAGTCAGTAACAGTAATAACAACAAAGTACACAGTATAAGGCATACTAGGAAGGGATGGTTCGAGTAAGGAGGGAAGAAGGAGAGTGCAAAACAGTGACTGGACAGAGCACAAAGTGTAAAAGATAGAAAAAGTAAGGGCACACATAAATTAACTATATACAGTATATACAGTATGGAAGACATGACACACATTAGTGTAGAGAAATAATGTGACGATAACAAAAGTTTGATTCCCTCAAGCTCCATTTGTCTACTGTGTGACTCTGAGTAAGTCACTTTACCAGCCAGTGCTCTAGGGAAATTGGACATGGATCCTTAAATAGACCATGTGCTTAGTAACCTCTTATGTTCTATCCGCATACCTTTATTTTAAGGACTTTGGCCTTGTTTTTTTTTTCCTGAATCCCAGCCATAATCCATATTACATTTATAGTGGTTAGTAAAACATTTTCTGACATGTTTTTGCATTTGGTCAGTGCCTTTCTCACTGGATCTTACATGCATACTCTTTTCTTTCTACTTTATCTGGTACATAACCCCTAGGTAACTGCATAAGTCAGATCATGTTAAGCTGAATGTTTCAGAACATAGCCAGAGTATTCACATATGTTTTAATGACAAGTACAGCCAAGGGTGAAACATTCAGAGTGGAGTCTGGCTTTTTTCCAGGGGAAATATTTATAACTGCCATGAAATCTTGATAAAGTTAAGTTTGCAAGTAGTTTTGGCCACATTTCTATGTTTTTGACTGTGTCCTATTAGATAAACCATGTAAGTATTGACAAGAATTTCTGTCCTTTTAGTTACAGTAGGACATATTATATACATAGTTATGACAATTTTATTAAAATGGCATTAAGAAACTAAAGCTCAAGTATCAGCAAAGGCTGTACAAAATACCCCTCCAGGTGTTCTTTCAGCACAAAGAGCCCAAAAGTGAAACAGCTAAGCTGCTTAGAAATTATAGATTTAGATTTGTTGAAAATAACTGATCAAAACGGCAATTCTGCCCAACCATGTTTACCACACCACATTCGGTGATCATAGACCCTCAACTTTCTGAATGCCCACATTATAAGGCAGGTCATTTTGTTTTTATAGGTGACACCTCATTATAAGAAAAAGGAATGCATTGTGAAGTGAACACATGGAAGCATTCCGTCTAGAAAGAAGAAAAAAAACTCTGACCCATTGTTTATGCAGAGAAGTGTGCTGCTATAGTATTTGACTGCAATCACATCAGGACAGCAAGTAATCTCTGGATAAATTATAATCATTAAGACAAAGCAGAGTGTCTAAAATTTAAATATCATCAAATCATCTGTGATAGCATCCTCAGAAGATATGTCATATTTTTATAATTACATATTGCTATAATCATGCAACCGCTGAGTGATATACGGCTGCAGCCCCGAGTTTCAAATAGATAAATATTAACCTAATGTGTTCAATCAATGCACAGAAATAGCTTTAAGCAGTGCTTCTGCAAGGGGAAATATTTAACATATATCATAGCAAAATTAGCCTTAGGGACAGAGTTGCTGACAAAGCAGGCTTGAGAGCTAAGATGCCATTTTAAAAAGTCCTTGTACAATGGTGAAGGACAGCCCAACAGACAGGACACAAGTCTGGATGATGTCAGTGTAAGTATTTGTTGCACAGCACTGTACTGCAGTTCTCTCTTTGTGCTTGCCATGAGTCGCTGTTGGTTTTGAAGCAAAACAATAAAAATATGTGGTAAATCCATGCAGTTCTTCTTCTGGCACAAAGGGGGCATATGTGCAGAGGTTATGTTTCAGGTTTAAAAAACTCTAAATCCTATGCTGAGAGGCATTTATAACCAAACCATTGTTAAGAGTAGGAATGTCCTGCTAAACATCTACAAATTATTGAATGTAACACGGTAATTAAATCACTGTCCAGTACTTCACTTCATGCTATTAAAACCTTTATTTGAAGCAATGTGAATCTCAATGCAGCATGTTCTATTAAGCTGCTGGTTAACTCAAAATGGTTTCCTTTAATTAAATTACTACCTGCAAGCACAACAAACTACTTATGTTAATTCTACATTAGAACTCTGTAATGCGGCATTTCATTGTCTCTGCCTCAGTGTCAGCCTCTTAAAACACTTGTATTTCGCTTTCAGACAACTGCCCTTGGGTTGAATCCTTTATTATTACTTAGTTAATTCAACATGAATATCTTGTCTAATCCAGAGAGGAACTCTAGTAGGCTTGCAGTTAATTACCAGGCTTGTAGTATGCAGCAAGTGTGCTGCTGCCAGTAAGCTATGCTGCAGTTGGCCTGTTCACCCCAGCACTGATCACATTCAGCCTTGTTAAGTCAGACGTGGGATTTACACCTGCAGGGCTGAGCAGCTCTGGCGCTACAATGTTTTTTCAGAACATGTCAGGACCAGGCTGGAAAGTGGGTACAGAGGACACATCTCCTGCAAGTGATGCACATTTTCATTGCAGACACGGAGCTCATAATGACTCCTGCTTGAGCATAATAAACGCCTCAGATAAAGCATATAAATGTTAGTATTAACCAAATAGTCATGATTTTTCTTGTTCAAGATTTATTACTGCAAATTTTCCTTTCCAGTACATGGGGTCTTGTTCTACACTCACTGAGAGCATGTGTAACTTGTCACATTCAATTGTCTGTACTCATGCCCTGTGTACACACCTTGTATATGACTACTGTAAATGTGGTTTTCTCATGTATACATTATATTGTTTTATCTTGCTGTAAACTTGATTTAATGTAGAGCTTTTCTCCCCAGATCTGTGTTGAAAATGGGTCATTGGGTTTATAATAATAAATAACGCTCTCTACTCTTGTCACTAATGTCCACAATTAACATTGTTATGCCTAGTACTTCCTACTTATTATTCCACCTTATAAAGCGTACGTTAATACCATAATTCAACCTGAATATTTTGTCTAATCCACACTTTAATACATGTATCAATATGTTACAAGAACAAAGGGGACATCTACAACTGTGGGCAGTACACAGGTATCAAACTCCTGTCACATTGCATGAAAGTTCTGCAGTGGGTGATTGTTAAACAGATATACAAAGTAGTAAAATGTAAGACGGAAGATGAGCAGTTGAGATTCAGATCAGGATGGAACACAACTGATCTGATGTTTGCAGTCAGACAGATAGTCGAGAAGAAGCTAGAGATGAGGAAAGTGTCCAACTGAGCATTCTTAGACTTGGAGATAGCGTATGACAAGGTCCCAAGAAAGCTGATCTGGGCAGTACTGCTGTGGTTCAAAGTCCCAGAAAGATTGGTAGAATTAGTGCAGGCTGTGTATAAGGGCACAACGACTCAAGTATGAACAGTGTTTCATCTCACAAAGGAATTCCCAGCGGGAATGGGTGTGCACCAAGGTTCAGCTCTGAGCCCACTGCTGTTCACACTGGTGATGGACTACACTAGCAAACAAGTCGGAGGGGAGAGATCAACAAAGTTGCTGTACGCAGATCATGTAGCATTACAGGCCATCTCAGAGCAAGAACTTCAACAAAGGATAGGGTAATGGAATGCAGAACTGAAGGCACATGGGATGAAATTAAGTACAGATAAGACAAAGGTGATGGCAGCAAATTGGGGAAATCAGAAGAAGCTGAGAATAGAGATAGAAGGGAAGATAGTGGAATAGGTAAATAGCATCAAGTATCTGTAAGGGGTGGTTAATGAGAAGGGAGAGTTTTTCAATGATATCTAAAAGGGAGATTGTGTCAAAGGCTTTAGCTAGGTCCAGATAGGTGGTATGCACTGTCTTACCTGCATCCAGGGCTTTGGTGACTTTCTTGAATTCTACCAGGTTCAGTAAGCACAATCTGCCCTTAACAAAGTCACACTGGTTTGGGGCTAGAGTCTGAAAGTCGCCTTTGTCCTTGTTGATAAGATCCATGATGATCCTTTCCATGGGGTCTACTTCAGAATGACAAAAACGCAAACTCTCGAATGCTCACATGAGCGAATAATCAGAAACTCGAAATTGGTATTTTGGGATCACAGTACAGTGAAGATCAGAATATTTGCCCTTTCCTCACTGTAGTGCAATCTCGGAGTAGGAATATATATTTAGCGGTGGGTGTCGGGGGCACAGCCCCCCCACAATACCACTTTTAAGTTTCTGATTATTTGCTCATGTGAGCATTCAATACTTTGCGTTTTCGTTGTTCTGACATAGACCCTTTCCATGGCCTTGCAGATGAGACTGGTCAGACTTATGGGTCTACAGTTCCCAGAGTCAGTTGATGGCCCTCCCCTTTATGCAACGGGATTACTGTTGCTGTTCTTCATTCTGCTGGTACAAAGCCAGTTCTCAGGCTATGGTTAAAGAGAATGGCAAGTGGGTCAGCTAGGTCCTGTTTTAGATTGCTAAGTAAGCAACCTGGGATGTTATCTGATCCCATTGAGGCTGTGTTTTTGGCCTTGGAGAGTGCAGAAAAAATGCAGACACAATTAGAAAAAAATGAGGCAGCAATTCAAATAAATACAGTTAACGAAGTGCAATACAGGTTTCATATATACTAATTTTTTAGTTGTTTGCAGTGGATACCTTGGATTTCAGTTCAGATCTCTGGATAAGTCACCAAACTCTGAGCAGCTCCAGTTAACTGAAAGTAAACCCTTGCAAACCTGAGCCTTAAATACAGGTGAAATTCAACAGTTTTAAGAAAAGCTGCCAATGGGAAAGTCCAAACTGAGCCTTTCTCTAGCAATCCCCAACTCAGATGGAACCTGAGCTACACAGTTCTGCCACAATGGTGCAGGGAGGCCATCTTAATGTAAGATGGCTGGTTTAGAGCACAGTGATAACAACCTCGATTCTCTGAACACTCTTCATATGTGCCAAATAAACAGCACTGGAATATCCATTCTAAAGACTTAAACCTTGCCTTTGATATAAATAGGACCTGCTGGAGAGACAGGTATATATCCCAGAAACTACCCCTTCTCTGGAACAGGCTTCTTAACCATGTGAAGAAAAATTCCTCCCTAAGCCAGTTCAAGTGTAACTTGGAAGACTGGATGGGGAACTGGAATTTCACTCCTGGTTTGTCACCTTTGTCTCTCTTGGACAAGGTTACTGCTTATAAATGTATCATCTTCCAAGCCCCTGCTTACACTGACAAGGTTACCAGAACTTGTCAGAGATCTGGGATGCATGTCAGCCTAATACATGCCTATGAACTTATTATGCTTTGTTGTATGGTTACATCAAAGATCCATAAATAATTATGCCATGACAGCAGTATGAGGTTCAAAGCTTTAGGTACTATGCTTCATACATAGCCAGCATGGCATGTTACATGGCTTACAGTAGAATTATGCCATTTCACTCCCCTCAGGTTTAATATGAAACAGAGCAGCCGGTTCCTCTGTACTGTACTTCATAGGGAATGCCTACTTAAATTATAAATTATACCTGGGTGTCTAAAGTACAAAATTCTATATAGGTGATTTGTATCATATGAAATATAGATTTGCATTACATTAGAATTATTCTTGGGTGGAGTTAAGCACCATCACAGCATTAAAATTCAATTTGCACTTCCTGAGATTACACAAAAACGTACTGCTGGGTTAATATTAAATGTATTTATTTGTGTATCTGGTTGGTAACTAGGTAAGTGAACTGGTGTGACAGACTTTTTTTTTTCAGGTCTGATAGAAGCACAGTGGTACTAATGGGTAACATGATAATATACTCATGAATTGTAAATCGGGTACTCAGTCTACCTTTTAGACAGCTTTGTGTATAAGTGCTAAACAAACTAATGTGTGGACATTTGAAAGTCTCTACAGAAATTACGGAAATCCAAAGGGAAAAATGAATTCATGAATGAATAATGGCTCATTTATCACCAATAGAAAAGGAGAAATGTTGCATATTTTCATCCAGAAATGTAACCCTATATGTTTTCCACCCATGACTACTACAAAACAAATGAGAAGACATACATTTATTCAAACTGCATTAAGGTATTAGCACTACCATGAGGTGATACTGTATGCACAACATGGCTTTCTGTGTGAAGTCCGATTGGAGAGCATGAGCTGGTGATGGGTAGTACAGAACTTAAAACCTTACGTATATCATAATCCCAGTAAAATCATTGTTTTTACATCACAGGGTATAAGAAGGAAGTCTAGTATTACATTTTAGTGCTATAACTCACTTTAATTGGCACATCATAATCAAAGGTAAACTGTACCATTTTGTTTACATTTCTGGTTGCCTTTGCATGTCTGCGCGCATACTTTTTTCAAGTTTCTTTTTTACTAGTTTTGATGCTGTTCAAGACAGAGAGAGTAAGGTTCAGTTGAGAAAGTGTGACATCATCTCAAGAGTTTTCAATCCTAATACCACATTTCATTAATCTTAATTATGTAAAGATGATCTTTTCTGGTCCTTTAATGTGGAATGTATGTGTATACCCCTCAGCCTACGACATTAAAACATTAATGTGCATACTAATGACATTTACCTTACTTTAAATGGCAGCTCATAACTGAAAGTAAGCTGTACCATTTGGTTTGTATTTCTGACCGCATTCATGTTACTATCTGCTCATCATTTTCACTTTTGGAGCTGCTCAGGACACAGTAGAATTAAGTTAAGGAGGAAAATCAATACAATGTCAAGAGTTTTTAATTTTAATGCCACATTTTTGTTAATTTGAATAGTGCAGAAATGCTCTTTACTTTTTTTTTAATGCGGGGTGTGAGTGCATAAGCTTGTGTATGAGTGCGTGTGCAGATGCACACCCTCAAAATGTGACCATTAAAGCATTAGAGGTTATACCAATGGCCTTTAAAAAACAAACAAGTCGTTAGAGTCAGCAACAATTTTATTTCCTAATTTTCTGTTTTCATAAAAAAAGTCTTCAGATAGTGTACCCTATAGTGTTAGTAATAAGTAATATTTGTATGGGCTTAGTGGTGCTATATAACAATGCACATATATTTAAAAAATGTCTACTAAAGATGATCAGTGAATACAGGTAAAAAAAGTTATATATGAGGGTCAAAATCATAGCACTATGCTTAAATTACAGCTGCTGTTTTATGGTACCACCAGACAAAGTATGGCAACATCTTTGCATAATTCAATTAATACAACCTCTTTCACAACTGCTATATGCAGGTGTCTTCTGTTTGCACTGCTGTGTTTTTTTTCCTGAAGAAATGCTGCAATGACAGGGCAAAAGTTTATACAGTGTGAAAATTACAAAGAAACATTTGGCAAGCATGGAAGAATAGCGAAGACGTTTAAGGTTATGAGTTGCTTTATTATAGTCCAGGAGCTGATTCCTTCATTCTCCACAAGCATATCGTGTGACTCTAAAGAAGTAACGTAGTAAGATAATGCTCATGGGTTACCCTGAAAAGAGAAACTTGCACCTTTCTGGATCTACTCTGCTTAAAAACAGGTATAGCAATAAAACATACTAATAACCTTGGCAATGTATTTTGTCACCATGCATGCTATCAAGCCTCCTGTCAATCAGATACTAACCTGTCTGAGAAAAGGGTTGTTATCCAGGCAGCCATAAGGGTGTTTCATGCTGCCACCAGCCAACATTCTGAGGATGACAGCTTTTCCTTATTTTGATTATACCCCATTCCTCTTTCTTATATGAGCACTTAATTAACTGCAAGGACTGAGTATGTGCCCCTTGTCCATACATGCATGCTTCTACATGTGTGGTGACAGCGGCTTACATCGCCATATTGAGTGGCCACACCCATGTCTTTCCCAACACAACTTCTCACATCATAATGGACTTCCACTCGCCAGTCATGGGCCTGTCATTAAAGCAGTGGAGTGAGGCAGGTGAGAACCACCATTCCTTCACTCTAAGATGATTGCACACATCTTACTTACCTGTGCCATTAAGCACCCAAGCCACTGTTAAAATCTGGTTTCTCTGGCTATAGGAAGGGTGTTATCCCTTTACACCACCAACAGTACAGACTTTCATTAAACGTTTTCTTAATGTTAATGACATCTTGTGGTGTTTTATGTAACTACAATTAATTCATTAAGGTCTTTTTTATTATGTACTGTACATATGAGTGTAGCTCCCAGCCAGTTACAAAAATCAGTTGATATGGATCACTGCATTACCCTGATAAGTCAACTCAAACACATAAATATATACATTGTGAGAAAAAAAATCCTAGAAATGTAAAATTGTGTTCCTTACAAAGATATAAAAAGTGCTTTATGGTGGAAAACCATTCTGAAAACAGCAGTATCATTATTAAGCAAACTCTACATTTCAAATGATGAAGAATCTTAATGGAAGTATGTTTAAAACTTTAAACATTCTAAGATGTTGTTTTTAGAGATAATATTCAAATGAAACATTCACACACTGTTAAAACAGACATACTTTTAAGAGCAGTTTAGATGCATCTATAGTGATCCTGGTCATGCTTCTGAAAACCTCTGTTTCTTCACCTGATCATTGTCTTTATGTTAAAGAATCACTGGCATTATTGTTTTTTTTCCCCCAACAATGAAAGAATGGAATGTTGAGCGCAAAATGCTTGCCATGGAATATCATTATATTGTTGTTTAAAAATTCTCTTACGAATGAGTAAAAAATGCCTTTATCTATCCATCTACAACCATCTTTTCTCCATTGTTGCAAATGAAGTAGGGTTATAACTAAAACATCACTGTTTAAATTGCCAACTTAGAAAATCTGGATAATGGCAAATTCCCAGTGGAGAATCAACATTCAATAGGAGCACTTTAATATACAGAGTGAACCTGGCAAAAAAACAAAGTCACCTACTTATGGCATGAAGTTCATACTCTGAGCAAAAGATTTCTACAACCTGCCATTTGTTTTTCACTTTCTGACTATATAATCGTAGTTTCCAAGCAACCTGACCAATGTGGAATAGTGCAAACAGAAGACACATAGAAAACATAAATGCACACTAAAACAAAAATCCTAGCTTGGGTTCAATATAACAGCAGAGCTCATCCCTGTGAGACCTTATTCTGATCATAGGAGAAATGTTAAAATGTTAAGTTTCTAGGTTGCCAGCCATATTTGTAGAGATCTGTATACTTTGATGGATGGAGAAAGCAATAATATGAGTTCTGACTGGACCGCGGAAATGTATGTGACAGCTCTTATAGTTTGCATTTCACAGTTAATATTAAGTTTCAGCACTGCATCATGTAACCACTTTGTACATATATTCGGTTATCCATGCCTCTCATTCCACCACCCCAACCTCACATCTGAAAATATCACATGACTCAAGGTTTATAACCCTCATATCCAAAAATGTTGTACAAAAGGAATAATACAAGTTGTTGTCCACCAGTAGGCCTGTGAAAGGGTCACTGAGATGTGTGATTTGGTACGTTTGTAAATACCCCATCAAATGTATTTTGATTTTTTTATCATTTAAAACAAGTCCAACATAATATTGGTATGTGGTTTTCAAGATGTATACTTATACCTCAGCAACATCTTAAATGCAGTTTGCCCTCCAGCATATGTCACTCCATGTCAGTGTGTGTGTGTGTG